>NC_133656.1:164811467-165061104 GCF_009905375.1 Apium graveolens | reverse complement strand
TGGCCAATCCATTATACATTTCAGATCCTCAATAATGGGCCTTTCACCCACATGGTAAGAGTTGAGGAATCTATAGATGGATACATGGTCATTCTAGCACATTATGTTCCTAAGAATCCTTCAGAATATACTAAACCTGAAAAAGAAAAAGTCTCTCTGTATATTGGTTTGCAGTTGATCTTAATAGAGTCACTTGACAATGTAATGTACAATAACATTGTCAACTGTGACACAACCAAACAGATCTGGGAGAAAAATAGAGATTCTATGTGAAGGAACATAAGAAGTTAGATCAAACCAAAAGAGGATTCTGGTTTCTCAGTATGAGGGGTTTATGGCTTAACCAAAAGAAGGAATTATTGAAGTTTTTGAAAGGTTCAATAAATTGATAAATGACTTGAAGCTACATGATAAATATTATGAAGCTGAGGAGGTTAACCTAAAGTTCCTGCTAGCTCTTCCTGACCATATTGAACGGAAAATATCATTTATTAGAGAAGGAAGAGATTTAAGCAGAATGACTTTGGAAGTTCTATATGGAATCTTGGAAACTTATGAACTTGAAATGTTGCAAAGAAAGTCATTGAAAGCACAGCATGGTCATGTTGTTGATGGTTCAAGTGCTTTGATTGTGAATAACAGAGATAAAAGTGAAGATGAGCAAGATGATCAAGTTCTAGTTGTTCAAACTATAGAACAAAAGAACAAAGGACCTCAAAAGCAAGTTGTATTGGAGCTGGAGGAAGATGAATATTACACTCTGGATGAGATAAATGAAATGGACCAATCCATGGCTTACTTGGCTAGGAAATTTTCCAACATAAGAGTCAAGAAGCCAAGTTTTTTGAAAAGCAAGGGACAATCTTCCAACAGTAAGAACTGGAAACCAAAAGCTCAGTACAATTCAGTTGGCAAAGGTGGTTACAAAACTGGATCTGTGGACATATCAAAGATAAGGTGCTTCAATTGTGATGAGTTGGGTCACTATGCTACTAAATGTAGAAAGCCTAAAAAGGTGAAGAAGAATAAAGCTTACTTGGAACTGAAAGCAAAGTATGAAGCTCTCTTGAAGAAATAGTCTGGAAAAGCTTATAATATAGAAGGAAAGAGTTAGGATGATACTGATGTTGATGATGAGGATGAAGAAGTTGGAAACTATGCACTAATGGCTTTTGAGCATGGAGAAACATCCACCTTAAAATCAAAGGTACCAACTCTAACCACTATTGATTTAAATGCTAGTCAATATAAGGAGACTGTAGAAAAGATGAGTGTGGAGATGTTTCATATACACACTAGCTTGGTAGCAGCTACTGAGGAAATCAGTAGGCTAACAAAAGCTAATGAGTAGCTTGAGAGTGAGAAGAAAAAGATGGATCTGCTGCTTGTGGAGCTTGAGTCAATCAAGCAAGAAAATAAATATTTGAAAACCAAGCTGAAGTGTGCCAATGAGAATAAAGCTGTGTTAAGAGAGAAGATTGAAAGGAATGAGGTGAAACTAAAATCATTCAGTAATGCATCTGAGTTGGTTGGTCAGTACCATGAGAAGAACAAGCCATGTGCTAACATAGCTATCGGTCTTGATTATGATGCTTTGAATAAAAATAAGAAAGCTGTAGGTGGTAAAGGAAAAACAACTGAATATGAAGATATCCCAGCTATGCTGAGAAAGGTTGGCTGTAATAACCCCAAAATTTTTCAACTTTTTGTAACCCTTGTGAATAGTATTTTAGCTGAATGAGAAAACTTTTCACGCCACACTATGTAGGGGTTCTGTTATGGATATTCTGGGATTTTATTAGTACTATATGAAGTATATAAGTGTATGTAAATATCGTCAGAACCCAATTCCGAACACTTTGGTTTTTCCCGGAAATCCACAAGATACGGAGAGAATTGAGTATAAGGTAACAGGATAAAAAGGATTTAAATTAAAGGATTATAATAGAGGATCATAAAAAGGAATATAACGTATTGAGAAAGGTTAAGGGAACCTAAGTAATAAGATCCCGGGTATGATCCTTCAAACGATAAACGAGAACGAAAGTTAAGCGAACCGTACAACAGATCAGCGGTCATTAGGCAAACGATTAGGAAGCTAATCAAAGGGTTTAATGGGAGTGATGTCATCCAACCAATAGAAAGGAGACAAGGAAGGAGGATGACATCATAAGGGTGACATAAGCATGACATGGAAGAAGGGAGGTGTGGTTGATTAAGGACCACACAAATTCAAGGGCAAGGTGGTAATTTGCTAAATCAAAAACAAAACCAAGCCAACCAAGCTAGCAAATCATTTCATCAAAAATCAAAAAATCAGCCAAGGCATTTGTTCATCACCTAGCTCTCGGCTTTTCACTTTTTTTCAAAGCTAAAATTCTCAAAATCAAGATCCAAGCATCCTTAATTGGTAAGAAAATTCCCTAACCATCTTTATGCTTAGTTATGGCTATATCATGAGTTTAAGCCATTAATTCTTTCTCTAGCTTCTCCATTTAATCAATGAAGAAGACAATGAATAGTGTTTTCAAGTTTTTAACTTGAACTTTTTCTTGTTTTTCTTAAAGATCCAAGCTTTCCTAAGGCTTCTCCAAGCTTCTTAAGGCTTCCTAGCTCAACCCACCACTTCAAGGAAGGTATACCATTTTCAAACCCTAGGTTCATATATATTATAAGGTGATTTTGATGAGTAGGATGTTATTGTAGTTGTTGTTATGATTAGAGTTTGAGATTTGGAATGGTAGTGAAATGAAATGGTAATTTTGTGGTTTTGATTTAAAGAAACTTAAGAATGATTAAAGTAAAGTTTAAGCATAAGTATGAATGGTTAAATTGAATTGGTTGGGGTTGTTATGATGTGATAAGGATGGGTGTTTGTTGTGTGTTGGATTTGAGGATGGTTTGTGTTGATTGTGGGTAGTTTAAAAAATGGGAAATCGCGTAAACATAGCCGTCGTAACGTCCGATTTTCTTTGGACTGTTTTTGTGCATAGCATTAGGACCCGAGAACCCCCTGCTAAATTGTTACCACTGCCATGTTTAGATAGCTCATGTTACGAGCTTCGTTTTGATATGTAGTTCGTTCGATTCCGATTTACGGTTTAGGAGAAACGACCGTTTCAAGTAACGGCGTTTCGCGGACGAAACTTTTTCCCCTCGCCTTACTTTGAAACATAGGTTAAAGACCAAAAAGGGTTAATTAATGTGTGAAACATTTATGGTAAGTGCGTTAGGCAGTTGGTAAGTCATTCACGAAGGAATCGCTTTAAAACTCGTAAAGGTTAAGTTATTAAAAATGGTGGAGTCGAGGGTACCCGAGTGACTTAAGCGAATCGGTGAGCGTAAAACTAGCATTAGAGTCTAAGTTAGCTAAAGCATAGATTTACAAGTGATTTTGGTTTAATTCCAACTTACTTGTTGTTTATAGGTTATCAGACTCGTCCCGAGCCTTTCTCACCCCCAAGTCGCTCAGGCAAGTATTCTATCCGTTATACTGTTGTTGTGATGTATACACTTGTATATGCATTATCTTGCGATAGATGCATGTTGGTTATTTAGCAAATTCTTGCGATATATTGTAGCATGTGATATGGTATATATGCATGCCTGTTTCATATTCTTGAAATATATATCTGTTGGTTCAATTGATAATACCTATGCTAGAGAATAGCAGTAATTTGCATATACCCTTAGTATAGGGACCCAAAGGTGAAAATATTTTCTAAAACCGGGAGTCGAGGATCCCGAGTAGATTTTGTATATATATGGATATGGATATATATATATATATATATTTATATATATATACATATATATGGTCATAGTTTTCAAAACTATTAATCGAATAAGGTTTATTCGATAACTTTAAACTTTATTTTATTATTGAATATTATTTCGAATATTATTCGAGGGCTTATGACTCTTTTATATTAATTATTGAATATTATTTGAATATTCATTTGAGGATGTATGACTCCTTTATTTTATTTAATGAATATTATTTATAATATTCATTCGAGGTATTATGACTCAGCTTATTTTTATTTATTGAATATTATTTGAATATTCATTTGAGGATCTATGACTCCGATTATTTGCTGAAATATATTCTTTATTTTATTAAAGAATAAGGTGTCAATAATCAAACTTATTTTCGATTATTCAAATAAAGATAATACTTTTATATAAGTATATCTTGGGTTATTTAATACTCGTTTCAAGTATAAATTTTAATACTTCTACTTCAATTATTTTTATAAAGACTATTCTTTATGGGAATATTATTTAATTAATAATATTCAGATATTTTCTAACATTCTGGGGACTGATTTACTTCATTAAATCAGCCTTACTCCAAACACTCTTTAAAGTGTTTTCGAGTCTTCAAAATGATTTTTAAAAGTCAGAGCGGATCCCAAAACTCATTTTTATATTTAAGATCTTCCTTTTTAAAGGGGATTTAAATACTCGCTCAAAACCTGGGGAATCCGGCTCTGTGGTGTATTTTATATTCGCAACGAGGTTGCTGTTTTGAGAAAACAATTTGATTACTTGCCCAATGTTCGGGAAGTAAGTCCATTTGATTGAGTCGGCATAAGCGACAGGCCGGGGTACGGTCTATTATTGTGTAAGTGGCTGGGTGGCAGTCCATCAACGCGTGAGGGGCCGGGGTACGGTCGAGCGCGAGGTCCTAATGCGGCCAGGGTGATGACCGGTGAGGAATTCATCCATCTACAGTAGAAAAGGTTACTTATTGGTATCTTTGCCTGATCAGCGAGATATCGGGTTTATGCCAAAATTCTTTTCCTTTCCAAAATTCATTGGATGTTTCGAACTCTGTTCATACTTCACATAACAGAGGTTCCAGGAAATGTTTTCGGGATATATATATATGTGGATATATATATATATCGGGACTAAATAAAGTATCTCATAACTTTTTCATTCAATAATATTTCAAAGATTGAATCTATTCAAGTCTTAACTTGTGGTCTCATCTATGGGATGTTTTTCTTAAAACTTATAATACTTTGAACGGTGGCAGTTCAAGTAACTTTATATGATATAAGTGTGATGTAGTATTGGTAACTTCATTCCTTGTTTTTACTTATATCTAGCAAGTAATTATCTTGCATATGATAGAGATGCTAGTAAGTATCCATGTAGATACTTATATTATTGTTACCACTATATATATTATCTTGCGAGCTGTAAGGCTCACTCTTGCTTTATTTCTTCATCACACAACAACAGTTAGGAGAGATGGCCAGACTCCAGCAGACCCAGCGCAAGCGCGTGGGAAGCGTCCCGCGTCTTCCCGCTGATATTGTAGCTGCTATAGCTGCAGAGGTAGATCCATTGTAGTTTAGACCATCTACTTTTGAGAATCCAATTATGTATAATTATAACTTGTGGCAGATAATGGCAATTAACTGTAAATTATCAAGTAATCATTTTGGGTTGTAATAATTTTAAATTGTGGATTCAAAGACTTGTACTTATTTCAATTTCATCTCTGAGACTATAACGAGTTGTGGTGTGTGTTAGTGTGGGGTCACAGCATGAGGGTATTTATTATTAATTAAGTAAAGTGATATTGTGGAAAGAAAGACCGTGACAACCCGGATCCCCGACCCCGGATCTGGGGGTGTTACAGAAATGGTATCAGAGCTAAGCGTTATAAACCTCAGAGATGATGCGACGATAAAATAATAAACTCACAAAGATAATAAGAACTCTTGCCAAGTTCATGGTCGGACTACTTAAAGTAGTACTGACAGCTAAAACCCTTACGGGAACCCTTATAAGTATCATGATAGTAATTTAGCTCGTTTAATGTGTAGGCGCCTGAGATGGAGGACCCTGAGATGTACGAGCGTGAGCATGATGAGGCATTGCTGGATGTTGAGGATCAGGAGGAGCCTGAGATGGAGGAGGATGAGGAGGACCCCCCAGAGGAGCCTGAGACGGAGGTCATTGCTGTTTCAGATGAGGAGGACCCCTCAGAGGAGTCAGAGACAGAGGTTATTGCTATTCCAGATGAGGAGGACCCGGATGAGGTCCCAGTAGCTGAGGAGCGTGTTGGATCTATGGTAGTGTATGCTGGTATCCCTTTACCCACACTTCCGGTGGTCAGAGCCCCTACCCCTCCACCACTATCTTGGATTCCTGATGATGACAGCTCAGAGACCCATACTTCCGAGCCTAGGCAGACCGAGGAGGCACCCTCAGCGGCTCCGGATTCACCACCTCTTGACCCTGCCCAGAGGCAGTCTTCGTTAGCTCATGGATATGTTCAAGATGTTTTGAGGACCCGAGTGGCTGTTGCCGAGGCCCGACTGGATGAGGCCAGGAGGGAGTTGGATGCAGAGAGGGCGGGTAGGCGTACCCGAGCTTATGAGACCAGGGCTTCTATACCCCGATCCTTGAGGAGGGAGCTTACGGGGATAGAGCTCACGTCCCGAGCGAGACTCAGATCTCTCCAGGGGGACAGGCATGGTAGGATCTCCAGGCGGCAGGCCGACTATATCTTCCGTCGTGCGATGGAAAGGGTTTGGGAGCTGACCCGCTCCGGTGTGTGATTCAGGATTGATGATGGAATAGTCTAGTTGTCTAGTTAGCCGAGGCCTTAGTAAGAGCCAATTTTCCGGGATAGTTGACTTGTATATAGCATCCCTTTTTTTTTCTGACTAGACAGATAGACTCTTGTGTATCACTTTTGGGGCAGATGACTGTAGCACTGTTGTACTTTTGACCAGATCAAACTATGTATTCTCGCATTATGTATATATTTGTTTCCTTTCGGTTCAGTTCCATAGTGACGGGATCACTGTTTTATTATTATTATTACTGCACTTCGTATTAGAACTTTCTTAAAATAATAGAATTGTGATATACGTTCTCCCCATTATAAGAGCTGTGCAAGGCACAATGTTGTATATGATTGTGACCTAACGTTGAATTTTTCCCAAAAATTGTTTTTTTTTTATTATTATCAGAATCATGCCGCCAAGAAAGATTGGAACTAGGGCGAACCCTGGGTCCGAGGACCAGGGAAGCCATAATCAGGACAATAGAAACCAAGATCACAGTGAAGAGGAAGATGAGGATTATGTGGAACAGGATGACTCCCTGTATGAAGAGGAAGAGGAAACATATGATGTTGAGGGATTTGAGATAGAGGCTGAAGAAGGAGAAACCGAGGTTGAGCAACCAGTACCAAACCCAGGCATGGATCCCATGGGCCAGTTTATGCAACTCCTAAGACAGAATTTGGAACGTCAACCCAACCCACCCCCTCAAGGAAGTAACAATGCTGTGGCAAACTCTTTCAGGGCTTTTAAGTCCCTTAAGCCCCCTGAGTTCCACGGATCAGCCGACCCAGTTGAGGCAAGGGCATGGTTAAAGGAAATGGAGAAATCTTTTGAGATTTTGAGTATCGATGAGGCACAGAAAACTGTATTTGCTACCTACCTTCTGAAAGGAGAAGCTAACTACTGGTGGGAGGCCAAGAAAAACATGGAGACAGATGCTATAATAACCTGGGAGAGATTTAGTCAGTTGTTTCTGGGAAAGTATTTCCCGAGGTTTATGGAAAACCAGATGGAGCTCAAGTTCTTAGAGCTAAAGCAGAATAACTTGTCTGTAGCAGAGTACGAAGCGAAATTTACTGAGTTATCAAGGTTTGTGCCAGAGTTTGTGAGCACCGAGGAAAAGAAAGCTAGGAGGTTTCAGCAGGGACTGAAACCATGGATTCAGAATAGGGTGGCAATCCTTGAGCTTACGGACTATGCCACTCTGGTGCAAAAAGCAACGATTGTAGAAGTCGGAAGTGAACAGATGCAGAAGGAAAGAGAGAAGAAAGGAATAAAGAGGAAAAGTATGAGCATGGGTGGAGGTTCCGCAGGAAGGAGCTTCCCAACTAGGTTTAATCGAGGAGCAGTGTCCCTGCCAGGAAGGAACACTGGGTTTAAGCGACCAATGAGTGTGAGTGTGAGCCAGGGCGGCCAGAAGTCAAGAATGTCCTATTCCAACCAGTCTCGACCCCCATTGCCAGCCTGTAACAGATGTGGAAGGAACCACACTGGGGAGTGTAAGGAAAGGCCAGTAACCTGTTTTAAGTGCGGTCGGGAAGGCCACTATTCAACTAAGTGCCCATCATCAACCCCTGCCGTTGTTCCAACCACCAATTGTCATCAGTGTGGACGCCAGGGTCATTGGAAGAAGGATTGCCCAATGAACAAACCAGCAGCTTCGGGAGCAAGCAGGGCTGCTTCTAATAAGCCACCTACTGCGAGGACTTTCAACATGACAGTCCAGGATGCTATGAAAGATTCAGATGTGATAGCAGGTACCCTTTCTCTAAATTCAGTCAGTGCAATTGTTTTATTTGATTCGGGAGCAACTAAATCTTTTATATCAAAGGACTTTGCGCGTAAGTTAAGACTTAAGGCTAAACCTTTGATAGAACCCTTACAAGTAGAAATAGCCAATCATGAAATTATTCCTGTTAACCAGATTCACCCCGCCTGCGAGATAGGCATAGGGGAGCAATCTTTCAGTGTTGATCTGATTCCTTTTAAATTAGGGGAGTTTGATGTGATTTTGGGAATGGACTGGCTATCTAGCAATGATGCTCAGATAGACTGTAAAGGGAAGAAAGTTAAGTTAAATATCCCCGGGAAGAAAGAAGTTATATTTAGAGGAAAGAGGCAGACGCAGAAATTTTTGACTATGGCTCAGGCCAAAAGGATGCTACGAAAAGGAAGTGAGGCTTACCTAGCCTATGTGGTGGACACACAGAAGGAGGTGCCCAACTTACAAGATATTCCAGTAGTCAACGAATTTGAAGATGTATTCCCCCAAGACCTTCCGGGATTACCACCCGATAGAGTGATTGAATTTGCTATTGAGTTGGCCCCAGGGACGGCGCCAGTTTCAAAAGCACCTTACCGGTTAGCCCCGTTAGAAATGAAGGAATTAGCTATCCAATTGCAGGAACTCTTGGATAAGGGTATGATAAGACCCAGTGTGTCTCCGTGGGGAGCACCAGTTTTATTTGTTAAGAAGAAAGATGGGAGCATGAGGTTGTGCATAGACTATCGAGAGTTGAACAAGCTAACCATAAAGAACAGGTACCCATTACCTAGAATAGACGATCTGTTCGACCAGCTAAAGGATGCTGTTTATTTTTCCAAGATTGACCTGAGAACTGGATATCACCAACTAAAGATTAAGCCCGAAGATATTTCCAAGACAGCGTTCCGTACCAGGTATGGGCATTATGAGTTCTTGGTAATGTCCTTTGGATTAACCAACGCCCCAGCGGCCTTCATGGATTTAATGAATAGAGTATTTAAGAAGTACTTGGACAAGTGTGTGATAGTTTTTATCGATGATATTTTGATCTACTCAAGGACTGAGGCAGAACATGCAGAGCATTTGAGGATAGCTCTAGGAATACTCAGAGAGGAGCAGTTATATGCCAAATTCTCGAAGTGTGAATTCTGGCGGAATGAAGTACAGTTTTTAGGACATGTGATCAATAAAGAAGGAGTATTGGTCGACCCCTCCAAGATAGAGGCAGTCTCAAATTGGGAAAGGCCAACCACACCCACAGAGGTGAGGAGTTTCATAGGATTGGCCGGCTATTATCGTAGATTTGTACAGGACTTTGCGAAGATCGCAGCCCCTTTGACACGACTTACTCGTAAGACAGAGAAGTTTGAATGGACGGAGAAATGCGAGAACAGTTTTCAGGAATTAAAGAAAAGGTTGATAACGGCTCCGGTATTGGCATTGCCGGACGGAAAAGGAGATTTTGTGATATATAGTGACGCGTCGCACAAAGGATTAGGATGTGTGCTTATGCAGCACGGTAAAATTATCGCGTATGCATCGAGACAACTGAAGGAATACGAGGTTAGATATCCTACTCATGACCTTGAGCTCGCGGCAATAGTATTTGCTTTAAAAATTTGGAGGCACTACTTGTATGGAGAGAAGTGCGAGATTTTCACAGACCATAAGAGCCTCAAGTACATATTTACGCAGAAAGAGCTCAACATGCGCCAGAGGAGATGGTTAGAACTAATCAAGGACTACGATTGTGAGATTCTCTATCATCCAGGGAAAGCCAATGTGGTGGCTGATGCCCTTAGTAGAAAGGAAAGACTCAGAATGATAACGACTTCGGAAGAATTGATAAGGGATTTTGAGAGAATGGAAATAGAGGTAAAGGTAACCGGAACCGGAACTGAAAAGCTTTTCGAGATCTCAATGCAGCCAGAATTATTGGAAAAGATCAGATTGTGCCAGGAGAAAACAATGAATGAAGACAGAGAGTCAATGACTGGAGAAGAGATCCATACTGAGAAAGATGATAAAGGGATAATGAGGTACTCCTACCGAATTTGGGTTCCGAATGTTCAAGAACTTAAAGATGAGATTTTGGATGAAAGCCATAGTTCAAGGTATTCCATTCACCCAGGAAGTACCAAGATGTATAGGGATTTGAAGGAATATTACTGGTGGCCCAACATGAAGAGGGACGTAGCAGAATGGGTGAACAAGTGTTTGACTTGCCAAAGAGTAAAGGCAGAGCACCAGAGACCCAGTGGACTTTTGCGACCCCTGGAGATTCCCGAATGGAAATGGGAACAGATAGCGATGGATTTTGTTGTAGGCTTACCAAGGACGAAAGCCAATCACGACGCCATTTGGGTAATTATAGACCGACTGACAAAGTCAGCTCATTTTATTCCTATCAACGAGAGATACACAGTCAATAGAATGGTGGACATTTACCTTAAGGAAATAGTGACGCGACATGGAGTCCCAGCGTCCATTGTCTCAGACCGAGACCCAAGGTTCAACTCCAGATTTTGGAGGAGCTTTCAGGAATGTGCGGGGACCAAGTTAAATATGAGTACCGCGTACCATCCCCAGACGGATGGACAGAGTGAAAGGACCATCCAGACACTAGAGGATATGTTGAGAGTCTGTGCAATAGACCTTAAAGGAAGTTGGGATGATCACCTGCCGTTGATCGAGTTTTCTTATAACAATAGCTTTCATGCTAGCATCGGGATGCCGCCTTATGAGGCCTTGTACGGAAGAAGGTGTCGATCTCCCTTATACTGGGATGAAGTAGGAGAGCGGAAGATGCTCGGACCCGAAGTGGTCCAAAGGACCAAAGATATAGTGGATCTTATCAGAGGGCGACTTGTAGCAGCCCAAGACAGACAGAAGAAATATGCAGACCTAGCCCGAAAGGACAAGGAATATGAAGTAGGGGACTTAGTACTGTTGAAAGTATCCCCTTGGAAGGGATTAATGAGGTTCGGAAAGAAAGGAAAACTAAGCCCAAGATACATTGGACCTTTTGAGATATTAAGACGGATTGGAAAGTTAGCTTACGAGCTAGCCCTACCCCCTAATTTGCAACAAGTTCATAATGTGTTCCATGTGTCAATGCTAAGGAGGTATCATCGAGATGCCAGGCACATAGTGGAGTACGAGCAGGTGGATATGCAGCCAGATCTAACTTACGTGGAGAAGCCAGTAAGGATTATGGATAAGAAGGAGCAGGTGCTTCGGAACAAGGTGATCAAGCTAGTCAGAGTACTATGGCAGAATCATAATGTGGAAGAATCGACTTGGGAACTAGAGAGCGCAATGCTAGAAAAGTACCCCCAATTGTTTTCTGTTTGATTCCGGGACGGAATCCTTTTAAGGAGGGGAGACTGTAATAACCCCAAAATTTTTCAACTTTTTGTAACCCTTGTGAATAGTGTTTTAGCTGAATGAGAAAACTTTTCACGCCACACTATGTAGGGGTTCTGTTATGGATATTCTGGGATTTTATTAGTACTATATGAAGTATATAAGTGTATGTAAATATCGTCAGAACCCAATTCCGAACACTTTGGTTTTTCCCGGAAATCCACAAGATACGGAGAGAATTGAGTATAAGGTAACAGGATAAAAAGGATTTAAATTAAAGGATTATAATAGAGGATCATAAAAAGGAATATAACGTATTGAGAAAGGTTAAGGGAACCTAAGTAATAAGATCCCGGGTATGATCCTTCAAACGATAAACGAGAACGAAAGTTAAGCGAACCGTACAACAGATCAGTGGTCATTAGGCAAACGATTAGGAAGCTAATCAAAGGGTTTAATGGGAGTGATGTCATCCAACCAATAGAAAGGAGACAAGGAAGGGAGGATGACATCATAAGGGTGACATAAGCATGACATGGAAGAAGGGAGGTGTGGTTGATTAAGGACCACACAAATTCAAGGGCAAGGTGGTAATTTGCTAAATCAAAAACAAAACCAAGCCAACCAAGCTAGCAAATCATTTCATCAAAAATCAAAAAATCAGCCAAGGCATTTGTTCATCACCTAGCTCTCGGCTTTTCACTTTTTTTCAAAGCTAAAATTCTCAAAATCAAGATCCAAGCATCCTTAATTGGTAAGAAAATTCCCTAACCATCTTTATGCTTAGTTATGGCTATATCATGAGTTTAAGCCATTAATTCTTTCTCTAGCTTCTCCATTTAATCAATGAAGAAGACAATGAATAGTGTTTTCAAGTTTTTAACTTGAACTTTTTCTTGTTTTTCTTAAAGATCCAAGCTTTCCTAAGGCTTCTCCAAGCTTCTTAAGGCTTCCTAGCTCAACCCACCACTTCAAGGAAGGTATACCATTTTCAAACCCTAGGTTCATATATATTATAAGGTGATTTTGATGAGTAGGATGTTATTGTAGTTGTTGTTATGATTAGAGTTTGAGATTTGGAATGGTAGTGAAATGAAATGGTAATTTTGTGGTTTTGATTTAAAGAAACTTAAGAATGATTAAAGTAAAGTTTAAGCATAAGTATGAATGGTTAAATTGAATTGGTTGGGGTTGTTATGATGTGATAAGGATGGGTGTTTGTTGTGTGTTGGATTTGAGGATGGTTTGTGTTGATTGTGGGTAGTTTAAAAAATGGGAAATCGCGTAAATATAGCCGTCGTAACGTCCGATTTTCTTTGGACTGTTTTTGTGCATAGCATTAGGACCCGAGAACCCCCTGCTAAATTGTGACCACTGCCATGTTTAGATAGCTCATGTTACGAGCTTCGTTTTGATATGTAGTTCGTTCGATTCCGATTTACGGTTTAGGAGAAACGACCGTTTCAAGTAACGGCGTTTCGCGGACGAAACTTTTTCCCCTCGCCTTACTTTGAAACATAGGTTAAAGACCAAAAAGGGTTAATTAATGTGTGAAACATTTATGGTAAGTGCGTTAGGCAGTTGGTAAGTCATTCACGAAGGAATCGCTTTAAAACTCGTAAAGGTTAAGTTATTAAAAATGGTGGAGTCGAGGGTACCCGAGTGACTTAAGCGAATCGGTGAGCGTAAAACTAGCATTAGAGTCTAAGTTAGCTAAAGCATAGATTTACAAGTGATTTTGGTTTAATTCCAACTTACTTGTTGTTTATAGGTTATCAGACTCGTCCCGAGCCTTTCTCACCCCCAAGTCGCTCAGGCAAGTATTCTATCCGTTATACTGTTGTTGTGATGTATACACTTGTATATGCATTATCTTGCGATAGATGCATGTTGGTTATTTAGCAAATTCTTGCGATATATTGTAGCATGTGATATGGTATATATGCATGCCTGTTTCATATTCTTGAAATATATATCTGTTGGTTCAATTGATAATACCTATGCTAGAGAATAGCAGTAATTTGCATATACCCTTAGTATAGGGACCCAAAGGTGAAAATATTTTCTAAAACCGGGAGTCGAGGATCCCGAGTAGATTTTGTATATATATGGATATGGATATATATATATATATATATTTATATATATATACATATATATGGTCATAGTTTTCAAAACTATTAATCGAATAAGGTTTATTCGATAACTTTAAACTTTATTTTATTATTGAATATTATTTCGAATATTATTCGAGGGCTTATGACTCTTTTATATTAATTATTGAATATTATTTGAATATTCATTTGAGGATGTATGACTCCTTTATTTTATTTAATGAATATTATTTATAATATTCATTCGAGGTATTATGACTCAGCTTATTTTTATTTATTGAATATTATTTGAATATTCATTTGAGGATCTATGACTCCGATTATTTGCTGAAATATATTCTTTATTTTATTAAAGAATAAGGTGTCAATAATCAAACTTATTTTCGATTATTCAAATAAAGATAATACTTTTATATAAGTATATCTTGGGTTATTTAATACTCGTTTCAAGTATAAATTTTAATACTTCTACTTCAATTATTTTTATAAAGACTATTCTTTATGGGAATATTATTTAATTAATAATATTCAGATATTTTCTAACATTCTGGGGACTGATTTACTTCATTAAATCAGCCTTACTCCAAACACTCTTTAAAGTGTTTTCGAGTCTTCAAAATGATTTTTAAAAGTCAGAGCGGATCCCAAAACTCATTTTTATATTTAAGATCTTCCTTTTTAAAGGGGATTTAAATACTCGCTCAAAACCTGGGGAATCCGGCTCTGTGGTGTATTTTATATTCGCAACGAGGTTGCTGTTTTGAGAAAACAATTTGATTACTTGCCCAATGTTCGGGAAGTAAGTCCATTTGATTGAGTCGGCATAAGCGACAGGCCGGGGTACGGTCTATTATTGTGTAAGTGGCTGGGTGGCAGTCCATCAACGCGTGAGGGGCCGGGGTACGGTCGAGCACGAGGTCCTAATGCGGCCAGGGTGATGACCGGTGAGGAATTCATCCATCTACAGTAGAAAAGGTTACTTATTGGTATCTTTGCCTGATCAGCGAGATATCGGGTTTATGCCAAAATTCTTTTCCTTTCCAAAATTCATTGGATGTTTCGAACTCTGTTCATACTTCACATAACAGAGGTTCCAGGAAATGTTTTCGGGATATATATATGTGGATATATATATATATCGGGACTAAATAAAGTATCTCATAACTTTTTCATTCAATAATATTTCAAAGATTGAATCTATTCAAGTCTTAACTTGTGGTCTCATCTATGGGATGTTTTTCTTAAAACTTATAATACTTTGAACGGTGGCAGTTCAAGTAACTTTATATGATATAAGTGTGATGTAGTATTGGTAACTTCATTCCTTGTTTTTACATATATCTAGCAAGTAATTATCTTGCATATGATAGAGATGCTAGTAAGTATCCATGTAGATACTTATATTATTGTTACCACTATATATATTATCTTGCGAGCTGTAAGGCTCACTCTTGCTTTATTTCTTCATCACACAACAACAGTTAGGAGAGATGGCCAGACTCCAGCAGACCCAGCGCAAGCGCGTGGGAAGCGTCCCGCGTCTTCCCGCTGATATTGTAGCTGCTATAGCTGCAGAGGTAGATCCATTGTAGTTTAGACCATCTACTTTTGAGAATCCAATTATGTATAATTATAACTTGTGGCAGATAATGGCAATTAACTGTAAATTATCAAGTAATCATTTTGGGTTGTAATAATTTTAAATTGTGGATTCAAAGACTTGTACTTATTTCAATTTCATCTCTGAGACTATAACGAGTTGTGGTGTGTGTTAGTGTGGGGTCACAGCATGAGGGTATTTATTATTAATTAAGTAAAGTGATATTGTGGAAAGAAAGACCGTGACAACCCGGATCCCCGACCCCGGATCTGGGGGTGTTACATTGGCTCACCTATATTCAAAGCATGTGAAGTAGATTTTAGTGAGGAAGAGTTGATCATAAAGCAAGAAATTATTGATGAAGATAATGAGAAGCAAAATGCAGAAACTACTCAAACTTCGAAAGATGAAAAGAAGCCCATGGTCAACCAAGATTCCAAGACACCTGTCAAGGAAGTAAAAACTGAAGATGCAAGAAAGAAGAAGAAAAATAGAAATGGAAAGATTGGGATAAACAAGAGCAACAATTTTTCTTATATTATAGATGCTCCAAGAAAACAATGTAAAAAATATGGCTATGTGAATCATCTAACTTACCGTTGCAAAAAGGTTGTTAGTAAGCCTGGAGTGGGAGCATGCAAGTACAATGAAGCAAAAACTGAAGATCCCTACTCATTCCGTGACAAGTTTGATTGCATACCTTGCAACATGAAAGTAATGACAAGTAGCCACAATCTGAGAGTTGATCTTAAGGAAAATCAATATTGAGTCTTCAGCTAAAAAGGACAATGCACATCATTCAATGAACTCTATCCTTTCTGAATCATCAAACTCTACCTCTATCAAATCTGTTAACAAGAAGAAAGTACCCAACATTGCTTGGGTTGCTAAACACACTTAATCCTCATTATGTGCAAGGCAAAAAGAAGAAAGTCATATGGATCATTGAGATAGTGGATGCTCAAGATATATAACAGGTGATATGGCCCTGCTATCACAGTTTGAGGAGAAGGCTGACCCATTAGTGACTTTTGGAGACAATAACATAGGGTTCACAATGGGATATGGCAAAATGATTTCTGGAAATATTGTCATTGAAGATATAGCACTGGTAGCTGGTCTTGAAGTGAATGTCCTTAGTGTTAGTTAATTTGTAGACAAAGGATTTAAGGTCTCATTTGACAAATAGAATGCATTTATATAAGCAAAAAGACTGGTGAAGTTGCTCTGAAAGGAGCAAGTAAAGGAAGCTTATTTGTTGCAGACTTGGACTCAGCAAATGAGGATGTAATCTATTGCTTTTACACCAAGGCATCTGTAGATCAAAGCAAGCTATTGCATAAGAAGCTATCTCACTTGAATTTCAAGGCAATCAATACTCTAGTAAAAAAGGAGTTAGTGAGAGACATGACTAATCTGGAGTTTGCTCAAGATGAAGTCTATGATGCTAGTCAAAAAGGAAAAATGAAAAGATCAAGTCACAAGAGTAAAACTGTGAATTCTATAAGTGCACCTTTACAAATATTCACATGGACTTATTTGGACCAGTTAATGTCCTGTCAATTTCAAGAAAGAAATATGCACTTGTGATGGTGGATGCCTACTCAAGATACACATGGGTAGAGTTTATGCATTCCAAAGATGAGACTCCACATATCATAATTGAGCACATCAAGAAGATTGAGAAGCAGGCTGAAGATCAGAATTGTGTGAAAAGATTGAGGAGTGATAATGGAACATAATTCAGGAATGCAACCTTAACTAAATTCTGCAAAGACAAGGGTATTGTTCAAGAATTCTCAGTTGCTAGAACACCTCAGCAAAATGGGATAGTTGAGAGAAAGAATAGAACACTAGTAGAAGCTGCTAGAATAATGTTGCAAGATGCAAAGTTGCCAACAAGTTTTTGGGAAGAAGATGTGAATACTACACGCTACACTCAAAACGTATATCTCATAAACAAGAATCTTGGGAAGTCACCCTACTCAATCTTGTCTACAAGGAAGCCTACTGTGAAGCATTTTCATGTGTTTGGGAGCAAGTGCTATGTTTTGAAGGACAACTCTGAATATGGGAAAATTTGACTCCAAAGTTTTTGAGGTAATTTTTCTGGGATATTCATTGAAGAGAACTGCATACAAAGTGTATGTGATTGAAAAAAAGATCATGGAAAGCACATATGTTACTTTTGATGATGATAAATGTCCAAGCTTGGAATGCCTTAGTGAAAATGAAGCTGAAACCCTAAAGTTTGAAAATCTCAACATTGATAGTGATTCTGATGATGAAGCTGAAGTCAACACAAATCACTTAATTGATGAAGAGTCTACTGATCAAGTGAATTATGAGAATGGAAGCTCATCTCAAACACTTGAATTTGATAGCACAAACTCAGGGGGTGGAAGAGAAGAAAGTTCTACAAGTCATGCCAATGGTGAAGGAGATAAAAAAGGCACAAATCAACAAACTCACACCAGAAAGTGGGATAGAAGTCACACTAGAGATGCAATTATTGGTGATCCTACTGCTGGAGTGAGGACTAGAAGTGCTACTGCTAATGAATGCCTTCATGCATGACTTCTATCACAAATGGAGCCTAAGAAAACCGAAGAAGCTCTAATAGACCCTGATTGGATATCTACTATGCAAGAGGAGCTCAATCAGTTTGAAAGAAACAAAGTTTGGGAGTTAGTCCCTGCACCAAAGAACAGAAGTGTAATTGGAACAAAGTGGGTGTTCAGGAACAAGATGGATAAAAATGGAATTGTTACCAGAAACAAAGCAAGGTTGGTTGCAAAAGGCTACTCACAGGAGGAAGGAACTGACTCTGATGAAACTTTTGCTCTAGTTGCAAGACTTGAAACAATAAGGATTTTCTTGCATTTGCTGCACATTAAAATTTTAAAGTATCTCAAATGGATGTCAAGAGTGCCTTCCTTAATGGTGAGTTGGAAGAAGAAGTTTATGTGCAAAAGACACCTGGCTTTGAAGATCCAGAATTTCCAAATTTTGTATACAAGTTACTCAAGGCTCTCTATGGACTAAAATAAGCACCTAGAGCTTGGTATGACACACTGTCAGAATTCTTAATCAAACATGGATTCACTAGAGGAACAATAGACTAGACCCTCTTCTACAATAAGCATAATAATGATATGGTCCAAGTTCAGATTTATGTGGATGATATTACCTTTAGTTCTACATATGAAAAGCTGTGTCAAAGATTTTCCAAGCTTATGCAGAGTGAATACGAAATGAGTATGATGGGGGAATTGAGTTACTTTCTTGGACTTCAAGTCAGTCAAAGAAGTGATGGAATTTTCATCAGGAAAACTAAGCATGTCAAAGTTCTATTGAAAAAGTTTGGGATGGTTGATTGTTACTGCATCTACACCTATGTCTACAACTATAAACTTGGATGAAGACAAAAAGGGAAAAAATGTAGATATTTCAAGCTATAGAGGAATACTTGGATCTTTGCTGTACTTAACTGCAAGTAGACCAGACATCATGTTTGCTACATATCTATGTGCAAGATTTCAAGCCAATCCAAAGGAATCACATTTGATGGCTGTGAAGAGGATTTTCAGATATTTGAAGGGGACTCCAAACTTGGGATTATGGTATCCTATGGGAACTGGTTTTGAAGCTGTTGGATACACAGATGCAGATTTTACTGGATGCAGGGTTGACAAAAAGAGCACTAGTGGAAGCTGTCAATTTTTTGGACAAAGACTTATTTCATGGTATAGCAAGAAATAACAATCTATGTCAACTTCCACAGCTGAGACGGAATACATAGTTGCTGCCAACCCGCCCAACCCGATCCGTGTACACCCCTAGTTGATGGAAGTTCTTGTGCTCAAGTGCTTTCGATTAGAAATCAGCTAATGGACTATGGCCTAGTGTTGCACAAAATTCCAATTATGTGTGAAAATACTAGTGCTATATCTATTGTGGCTAATCCAGTTAATCATTCTAGAACAAAGCACATTGATGTAAGCTATCATTTTATTAGAGAACATGTTGTAAATGGTACCATTGAGCTCATTTTTGTTCCAACAGAAAAACAATTAGCTGGCATTTTTACTAAACCTTTGGATGAAGCAACCTTCACTGGACTTGTAGGTGAAATTGGTATGTTAATTTCTTCATCCTATGGCAAGAACTCATATAATGTTTTGCAGCAGATTAATTTCTAGTAAATCAAAATTAATTTGATTTAGTTGGAAATTAACTGAAATATGAACAATAAATATTTCAGATTTCTCTGCATATATATTTTTCATTTTATTTTTATCCAACTTGGAATTTTTCAAAATTCTAAGAAAACTATCTAAGTGTTGATTTGCATTTTTAATATGTAAAATTAGCACAAGACAGAAACAAAGTAATCAAAAGTATAGAGAACTGAGTTCTCGATAAGTCTAAGTGACTTATCGACAAGTCATTTTAAGACTTCTTGAGTGAGTTCTCGATAAGTCAATTTTCAGACTTCTCGAGGGACTTCTCGATAAGCTTCATTATGAATTATCGATAAGTCATAGTAGAGTTCTCTATAAGTGTCAACTTACAGAGTTCTCTGCAAGTATAATTTTAGACTTATAAATAACTCAGAACTGAGATAATTTAATTTAATAAATTATTTTAGTAAAATACTTTTGACAGAATCATTCTAATTTTATTTTGATTTATTCAAATAAAAATTGGAAATAATTCAGTCCATTTTGGACAAACTGGGTATTTATTTGACATATCGATAAGTCTTTTTCTAGTTCTCGATAAGACTCAGAAATATGACATAACGATATATATTTATTTTCTTTAAAATGACTTCTCGATAAACAAATTCCAAATGTTTATTTTGAGTTCTCGATAAGTCATTTACCTTTTACTATAAATACCCAGACATCTCGACATACACATCCTTACTCCTTCGAGATCTCTAAGTGACCTAATTTTCAAATCCAAACCGATTTCTCTCTCGTTTCAAGCTCTTTCTCTCTCATTTTTCTTACCCATTCTTTCTTACTCAACAACAATGGCACTCAACAATGTTAGAGCTGATATCCCCAAGAATGGAACTAACTACCTTGCTTTTACTGATGCTAATCAGGCCCCTGATTTTTTCAAGGGGTTTGTCAGGTTTTTGTTTGAATCATATCTTGCAGGTGCTTTAACTGCTAACCCAATCCTGTACCTGGATGTCCAACATTAATTTTCGACAAGTGCTGTGGTAAGGACAATTATGAATGACAACTCTGTGTCTATGGTGGTGACTTGCTCAATTGGAGGCCAACAAATTGAGTTCAATGAGTTAGATGTGAATGCACCTTTGGGTCTTCCAACTGAAAATCTGGTGGAGGTGCCAACACATGATGAGCTAGCAGAGTTCATGGATTTTGTAAACTATAGTGGAAGAATCAACCTAGCAAGTCTGAACAGAATAAACCTGATGAAAGAATGGTCCTTCTTGTTTGATTATAGTGAGGGCCTTCACTTGCAGGACGTCAGGATATGACAACATATCAAGTGTGGTACAAAAGCTGGTGTTCTCTATAGCCCACAACAGGCACTTGAATGTTGGTTTATTGATCCTGAAAGAACTTGCCATTAGACTCACAATGCCCCTAGTTGCAAGAGGTAAGGAAATTTTCTTTTCTAGATTTATTTTGTCTACTTTAAATCATAAAGTATCAGACCTACATTTGCTTAATGGCATAGACATCACAAAAAAAGCAATTATAAGAAAGTATCCAAAATTATATTTTGCTTACTTACTACAAAGAGCAAGGTAACTGTAAGTCTAAAAATCACTCTATTCATGATGGAGAGGTTTAAGACTTACCCTTACCCCATGCCTGAAATGAGATCAAATGCACAACCTAGTACAACAATGGTTCCTGAACCTGTGGAAGTACAAACATAAGAACACCAACAGGGACCTTCCAATGCTGAAACCCCTTCTTCTATACAAGTAGCTTTTAGGAAACCAACCACTTCATCTTCTTAAAAGGGTGAAATGAGTAAAAAGAAGAGAAAGCAGGCACGCATACCAATTATCAATGAGAGTGGTGAGGATGACATACAGATAGAGTCAACCTTGGTCAAGAAACCAAAGAAGGCTAAAAACTTAGAGCTGACCACTCAAGCCACCTCTACATCCTCCCAACAGGATGTAGTTGTAAAACAGGGAAATAAATAGACTCTAGAGGCATCCTCTCAACAGGGTGTCTCTATTGAAAAGAGCAATCTCCCTAGTGCACCATGTAATGAGTCTGCACAACCATGACTTGAAGCAATTCAAGTGTATGGAAGGAGAAATAAGGATGACAGGTACAAGGAGAAAACATCCCTTGAAGCTCCCTCATCTATTCAGGGGGAGCTACCAATACTCAATACTGAAATTCAAAATTGTCTATCTAAAATTTCTTCTTCCTACACAGCACTTGAATCTAATTCTCAAGTGCAACCCCACTCAAGTGACTTGGTTCAAGAAACCTTGCTCACCACCCAGACACCAAATTTAGATGGTGAGAGGCTACTAGATGGGGTAGACCTTGATGAAACATCACAAATATGGGGGATTCATTAGTTTTTAGTGAAGACCCCCTGGTAGTTACAGATGCACCTTTATATGTAAATCAGCCTTCACAGGCTGTAAGGTTTGAGGGTAGTACTCATGAGGGGGAGCTATCTAAATCCTCTCCAATTCAATTGGAGGTTCCCGTTACAGGAACAACTCCCCTCACAACCCTTGCTGAAATTGCTCTAACAATTGAGACTAGGAGTTCAATTGCCAATAACCCTGCTATGTGAGAGGCAAGTACATCACATTTATATGACAGTGCTCTGCAAGAAGCACAAGGGTTTGAGGCTGGTTCATATGATAGTAACCCAGCCAAATCCCCTCCAATTTAACTGGAGGTTCCCACCACAAATGGAAAACAACACCCTGTCATAACCACAGGGCAAACTGTGAGTCAAACTGTGACTCCCGTCACAGGTGGTTCTGTTACCCTATCACATTCACAACCAATCAGCCTTCCACTTCTCAACCACAACAACACCTCATTTCCCAATGGTTATAAGAAACAGCAGCTCAACCCTCCACTGTTGATGATCTAGTGGTTGATCAACTTGATGGCCTTGCACAAATATCACAGCAGTTTCTCATATCCAACATGTCCAACCAAGACTACCAGGCCATCATGCTTTCCTACCGGACAGATGTTGAAGCTCAACAAGCCAAGGTTGTTGATGAAGTTAGTCAAGATGCAAATTGTGATGCATGGCTGGACAATTAATTATCAATTGAAATAGATGCTGTGTTAGCTCAATTCAGGGAGGAGTATCTAACCATCTTGGGGAGCAATGCCAGATCCTTATCTCCACAGGAAGTTTATGATGTAGTAAATGAAGTATACAAGGCTCAAATTAAAGCTTTCCACAACTTTGGAAAAGCACTTCAAATTACTTTAACTGGGCATCAAGACAAGATAATGAAGATGGTCAGAGAAAAGATGGACCAAATCATTCCTTCACAAACAGAGATCAAAAATAAATTCACAATCTTTGCTGATCAAATGGCAAGGTATGATCTAAGTAGAGTGGAATCTAGTGTCAAAAATCTAAGAACCTCATTTGTAGCCCTGCATGACCAAGTTCAAAAACATATCACTCACTCCAATGACACAGCACTGAAGCTGGATCAGATGCATTCTAGTAGATACACTCCTTCAGCCTTTCTCATGGAAGAAATTAAAAAAGCTGTGTATGATACTTTTGGGGTCTCTACTTCCTCCATATCTCAATCCTCATCTAACATGCAAATTCAAGAACTTCAACAACAAGTATCTTCTCTCCAAACTTCAAATGACTCACTTAGTGCACAAGTACATGCTCTCACATCTTTGGTGCAGAGTCAACAAACAGACATCAAAACCCTGGTGGACGCTCACAAGCATCTCCAAATGCAGAATTCTATGGCTTTGGGAGCCATCATGGGGAAGCTCAATATACCATTTCCCTCATTACCTGAAGTTGTAAGGCCAGAAATACCAACTCGCCAAATCATGCCTTTCAACAAGCCTAAGGGGAGATAGCAGCTAGGATTCAACAGTCCAAGGATGCTGGAAAATCTAAGGAGCCTATCACATCAACTCAACATGGGAAAAGTTCTTCACAAGTTAAACAATTCCAGGATGTGGGAAAAGAAAGACTCAACAAGGCTGTAGAGGGACCAAATCAAGATCAAGAATTCAGTGAACTTATTGTAGTCCTGAGGACGTCTCTTCAAAATAACTACATCACCTATAAAAGAGCATTGGCCAAGAACATCAACTCCATTAGGGAAGTGGTTGTGAAAATTGATAGTTATTTGGAGAAAAAGATTGTTGTAAATATCAATGATGGTGGTGTGGACAGATGTCTCCAGGTGTCTCTTACAAATCTCAGAACCTTAAGAGAATCTGAGCTGGATATAATGATTGACAAGGTGCATGTAGTCATCACAGAGGACACCCAATTGCTTCATGAACTCAAAAAGGCTCAAATAGATGCTTTTCCTAAAGCTTATCTATATCCAAGCAAGAGGGTGGCCTACATCTGCTCTCAGACCAAGAAATACAAGATCTTCAATATTCCTAAGAACTGTGTTGGAGGAAACATGAGGCTGATTATGACACTTCAATCTGATCTGAAATGCAAAAAGAACAAGAAAATTGAAGATGAAGAAATGATCAGAATCCTTGAAAGGTACCTTGTGAATGCTGATACCATGTTGCCAAACTCATAATATAATTTTAAAGATGACAAGGATGATGATGAGCAAAAGCATGATTAGCAAAAACCTTCTGGCTCAAATCCAAGCCAATCTTCAAGAGCAAATGGCAGCAATGATATGAAGCAAGATGAGAAGAAAGGTGATGACAAGAAAGGGGATGAAAGGAGAAGGAAGAAAAGGCAAGATGGCTCAGAACCACAATAACAAACCCTAAAAATCCAAATCTATCAAGCTCAACCCTCCAAGCCAACTAACTCAAATACCAAACCACCTCAAACCTCAAAGTCTAAATTCTTATACAAACAAACTGCTAACACCCTTCTGAAAATATCAATCACCTCAAATCAAACATCTCTAAAGAAACTCTCAAACCTACCTTCTGTTAAGCCACCAACCAAACTTCACTACAAATCTGTTGGGAGAAAACCAAAAAAAATGTAAGTTACTGAGGGGGGCATCTGGAACTGCTTTAATCAAAGTGATTTTCTATCTCTAAACTGGTGCATCTCAGATGAAGACTACTTTCAATAATTAGCTGAAGAAATGGTCAGAGTTTGGGTTGTATGATTAAGGGAAGGAATAATCTACTATCAGGATGTATCCTTCACATTTCTTGGCAGTAACTTAGTGGATACTTTTTCACCCACAGAGATCAAAAGAGTGATAAGCTTACTGAAGGATAAGGATACTGAAATTAAGGCATGGAGACCTGTTTTGGCTGAATGGTTGGTAAAAAGGGAAGAAAAAAGAGCAAGAAACAAGGCTGAAAGTGAGGAGAGGAAGAGAAAGTATGATGAGGATATAGAAATGTACATTCAAAAATCTGAAGATCTCAAGGAAAAAGGGATGAGTAGAGTTACTAAGGATGGACAATTTCTAAATGTCAAAGATCGCGGATTCACAAGGTTTAGGATTGATTTAATGAGTGGTTATTCATTACATGACAAACTCAATCTTGTAGAGGCTTTAAGAGGGACACCAATCATAAAGGAACTGGAAATTCTTGTAAACTTAAAGGACCTCATTAGGGAAGAAACAGGAGATGAGATATTTGTCTGAAGTATGTATCTGTCAAACTCAAAGATATCACCTAATGTATAAAGATTGTATTTCTGCCAATTTTTATGTAAAGGTTTATTGTTCATTGTAGCTTGGGGTTATTCTTGTTACCAGGAATGAATTTATGATAAGCAATCTTCTCATAAATTGGGGGAGATTGTTGTGCAAGACATGCCTGTACTATAACAAGACTAAGTCAAATTGACAGCCCTAAGTAAGTTGTATGATAATCTAAGTTTGCATATGGTATTGTATCACTTAAGTCTGTTAAAGTGTAAATAGATTAGGCTGGAGTATTTTTCTTGTAAACAGTCTCAACCCTAAGAATAAACTCTAGAAGAAGATCATGAAGATCATGCCTCAGAGATATTGTGAAGAAGCTTGGAGTTAAATAAATCTGTTTTGGGATAAACATTCTAAGTCAAGAAATCTACAAGTCACAGATTAAGTCTTATAGAGAAGTCACCCATGAACTCCAGAATGACTTATCGACAAGTCAGAATTAGCTTATAGAGAAGTCTCAGAGATATTGACAATTCAAAATGAAGATATGAAGATTAAAGATATCGACAAGTCATTTCTGCATTAGAGAACTCAGAGATATCGATCAGCCAAAATAAAGGCATGAAGATTATAGATATCGACAAGTTAAGTCCACATGCAAGGACTTGAAGACCTCGACAAGCTAAGCTCATTCGAGAACTCAGATATGGCGACAAGTCAAGTTCACATTCGAGAACTCAGAGATCTCGACAAGTCAAGTTCACATTCGAGAACTCAGAGACTTCGATAAGTCAAAACACTTGTAGAGAACTAAGAGATCTCGATAAGTCATTATACTTATGAAGATGTTTGTTCTCTATAGTTCAAACTGAAGATCTCGATGTAAAACTCAAAGTACAAAATGCAGACCAGTTAAAGATCCAAGAGTATCAATCAACAAACAAATCAATCACTGATGTGAAAAGTCTACAAAAGCAGCTTGAAGAGTACAAGATCAAAGGTCAAGATTAACTAACAAAGTAAAGTCACAGACATGCACAATTTGTGAAGATACACTAAGCCATAAATAGAAAGTTTTAGTTAACTTAAAGTGGGGTTTAGTACATGCTATTGCATGCTGTATAAAACCTGTGTTTACTGTTCTATAAAGTAAACACTAGATGCTTTGTTTCAGTTGTAACAAACAGATCTAAAAATCTTGTAACTCTCTCAAGAAAGAAGCTGAGTTTTTTATCAACAAAGAACCCATAAATTTGTAGCAAGACATACTTGATTTTAATATAAAATTAAGTGAGTTTCGAAAGATAGAGTATTCATATGAATGTTTTATTATTCCCGTTGAAACATATTATCTCTACAAGTTAGACTACTTTGTTCACCACTTCCATAATACTTTAAAAAGCTTAAGAATAATCCAAAACACATTCACCCCCTCTTTGTTGTATTCATTACCTAAAAAATAGAAAGATATCTTTATAATAGTCGTAACTCAGTCTTCTTCGTATTATTCAATAGAATGATAACATTTTAAGTGTGATTCCTGTAGATGCTGTTATTACTTCAAACTTCGTAGAATAGATGGATTTTCTTTGAGTATTGAAAAAGAGAGTATATGTTCCGGAGAAAAAAGAGAAGGGACATAACATAAATTAAGAAGATTAATGTATCTTAGAGAATTAGTGTCTTAACTTTTGTCGACCATTATGGTATGTATCTTATAGGGATTTTGCCAACACATTGGCTCATTGTTAGGCCACCTATTTTTTCTACGTCCAGATTTATTGAACTATGGTTTTTATAAGATTTAGGAATAAAATGAATGTACTTTATTAAAAAATATAATATTCTTATTATTGGATAGTTTTAATATAATAACAATTTTATTGTTAGGATATTTTCCTTTATTATTATTTACTTATTGGCTAAAAGCCCTCTTATGATCGATGACAAATCTTACTATAATAAAACCCTAAATTTCTCTATCTTCTCTCCATACTTTATCATGGGTATCAAGTGTTATAATTCGATCTGGGATAGGTTGACGTAGAGTCAATCGTAGTGGCTTTCACACGTTGGGTTTAAAACATGTGTTTCATTTTTCTGTTTCTTCTTGTCTTCTTCTCCAAATTGATTCTGTTTTTTTCTAGGATAATTTTGAGTTTTAATTATGATTACTGTTTTTCCTTCAAATTGGTTGGATATTTTTGGGTAAACAAAATTGCTTTTGGTTGAAGCCTTTTCTGCTGGTTTTGGTTGGTACTCTAATATACACTCCCGGTCTTTCTATGATGATATTCGCTTCTTAATAATATTGTTTTTTCTTCTTTTTTATCTCTTATCTTCCTTTCCTTTTCTCGTGTTGATGATGAGGGTAACCCTATGCACATCTATATATTTCTCCATTTTTTATTTTTTATATTTGGTTCTCTAGGCACACTGACCCTCAATGGATTGGTATAGTTTACTTGTTGCTCTAGGCATATTGGCCCTTTGAGGGATTGATTAAGAGCATCTCCAACACACTCTCTATTCAAGCTCCTAACTCAAAAATTGAGGAGGGAGAATTAGAATGTTTCCCAATGGGACTCTTTAAACCCACTCTTAACTTTAATAGCCTAATCTCTTTCTCTCTCTCTCTCTTCAATTTTAAGAACCAAATTTCACTCCTAACTTTTATTTTATTATATATTTTAATAACAATATCTTTCTCTTTTTACTAATTTTAGTTTTTTGTGAATTCAAAATGTATTTAATAATAAAAAATAGATTAAAGAGTTAATTTAAAGATTATTGTTGGAGTTAAGGACATATTAAATCACTAAGAGCTAATAATTTATATTATTTACACTAAGAGTGGGCTAGGAGCATGTTGGAGAAGCTCTTAGTTTATTTGGTGCTCTAGGCACATTAACCCTTCGCGAGATTGGTTTAGTTTATTTGTATTATATTAAGGAAAATCTTGAATAGAGATCAATTATTGCATTATATGTTTGATTTAATTCAAAAACACTCAATTACAGAATCAATTCAAATATATGAAGTAAATATCGACGTGTTGAATTCACTTCGAATTTTGATTAATTAAATTTACTATTAATGGATGTGTGTATAATTTTAAAATTGGTTATTCATATTGACATTTTTTATTATTGTTATAAGTTAAAATTGATTTTTTTTGAAAAATATGAAATTATTATATAAATTTGAAAAAATAAATTTGTAAACTAAATATTTAATAACAATATAATATAAGAAAATAGATACACATTCTGTAACACCCCCAAATCCGGGGTCGGGGATTCGGGTTGCCACGAGTTCCATTTCCCTTATCAATACTTAATCTTAACAGTCAACCAACTACTGAGTACTGTGACCCCACAATATACATACACACACACCACACGTTATAGTCTCAGAGATGAATACCAAAAATAACACAAGTCATTTTATTCCATAATTATAAACCGTTACACCTCAAAAGGGTTTCTGAATAAATTTACATTTCTTTGCCATTATTACAATTCATAAATATGCTTAAGTCTGGTACATCAAAAGTTGAAAGCCTAGCCTATTGGTAGTTCCTACCTCAGCTACAGCGACATCAACGCCTATAGGAAACTGCGGAACGTTTCCTATCCGCTCGCGAATTGGGAGCTTGGTCCTGTTCATCTTGTCTATCTGATGTTGTGTGATGAAAAAAGAAAGCAAGGGTGAGCAACAAGCCCACCAAAATAATATGTATAATAATTAACAATATATGAGCATTCTCATAGTACTCATGAAAGTCTTGGTCAAGAAGAAATGAACCAAGTTTGATATCTTAACGTGACGAAGTCACAAAATATTCAGTATATATATATATATACTTTTCAAAATATTTGAAATCCTCTTCCATGCATAATATACACAGAGTTCCCGTTTATAACTGTATAAAAATATCGTTGCAAGGTGATCTCATATATCTAACCTTGTCTCAACGTTTTTCTGAAAATCTTTGTCATGCATAAGATAATCATTAAATAGATATAAGTTGAAAAGATGAAGTTACACGATACTCCAATATACTTATATCTTTTTCGAATACTACTTGAACTACCACCATTCAAGTTATAATTAGCTCATCCCATAGATGAAGCTACATGACAAAACTTGTATAGAATCTATCTTTAAAATATCATAAAAAAGAAATGAAGTTACGAGATACTTCATTTGATGAAAACATTATTTTGAAAACTCAACCCTGCCAACACTTAACAATCTCCCAGCCGTAGCCTTTCTATCGAAGTGCTCTGGATAGTGTTGCAGAAATATCCAATTGGATGATGAACTCATTACGGGAGTTTGCCGTGCCAGGAAGATCACTCACGATGATCAGTCGTAGTAGTGCAACCCCACCATTTTCTACATGTAGAGGAGAACCTGTCGGATTTATTTGTCAACCGAACACTGGACTCCTAAGGAATGGACCGTCTTAGCGGAACTTTCAGGTCATTTGGGACAATATAATAAGGCTGGGCCGGCGCCACTCGACCACTTACGCCACTCCTAGTTCAGATGAAATCCATGACCCTAAAACGTAAAGCTCGTTCTCCCTTTCCCCAAGTAGAAACTTGTTGATACGGCTCCACTAAGAAGTCGTATCTAGTTGGAAAGGAAAACTCACCGATATTTCCCAGGCGATGCCTGTTAATGGATTGACTTGTTCCCAGAATTTTACTTCCCGAGTGTTGGGTAAGTAATCAAAAACTCTTTTGTCAACACAGCAACCTTGTTGCGAATATAAAACACACCACAGAGCCGGATCCCTCAGGTTTTGAACGAGTATTTAAATCCCCTTCGAAAGGAAGGTCTTAAATATAAAAATGGGTTTTGGGATCCGCCCTAACTTTTAAAATCATTTTGAAGACTCGAAAACATTTTTAAGAATGTTTGGAGTAACGCTGATTTAATAAAATAAATCAGTCCCGATATGTTAGAAAGTATCTGAATATTATTATTTAAATAATATTCCCATAAGGATGATCCTTATAAAAATAATCGAGGTAGGAGTTTTAAAACTCATACTTGAAATGAATAATAAATAACCAAAGATATACTTATAAAAATAAAGTTATCGAATAAACCTTATTCGATTAATAGTTTTGAAAACTATATCAATATATATATATATAAATACATATATATAATATACTCGGGAACATCGACTCCCGGTTATAGAAAATATTCACCTTTGGGTCCCCTATACTAGAGGTATACGCAACTACTGCTTATCTCTAGCATAGGTATTATGAAACTATAAGCATTGAAATCAACAGATTGATAACCAGATTACGAAACAGACATGCATATATATACCATATCAGCATTCTTCAATATATCGCAAAATTTGCTAATTAACCAACATGCATCTATCACAAGATAATGCATATACATATATACATCACAACAACTGTATAACGGGTAGAAAACTTGCCTGTGTGTTCCCGGAGTAGACTTAAGCTTAGAGTGGGTCCGATAACCTATGAACAACAACATAAGTCGGAATTAATCCCCGGTCGCTTAAGAAACTAGACTTTAACCAATTGAACCCTAACATTTGCTTTTGCGCTTAACGATTCACTTAAGTCGCTCGAGTACCCTCGGCTCCACCATTTTTAATAAATTAACCATTAAGAATTTTAAGGCGATTCTTTCGCGAGTACCCTACCAACTTCCTAATCCACTTTACATAATTGATTCATACTCCAATTAGTCATTTAAGGGCCTTAACCAAGGTTTTAAAGTAAGGCGAGGGGTAAGGGTTCGGTTGCGAAACGCCGTTACTTAAAATGGTCGTTTCTCCTAAACCGTACATCGGATTCAAGCGAACCACATATCAAACCGAAGCTCGTAACATGAAATATCTAATCATGGCAATGTTTAAAACCTAACAGTGAGTTCTCGGGTCCTGATGTTAAGAACAAAATCAGTCTAAAGTAAATCGGGCATTACGACGACTATGTTTACGCGATTACCAAATTTTATCCTACTCCAAATCAACCACAAATCAACCACAATTCAACCATACAACCAAAATCCATACATACATTACTACAACAGCCCCAACACCTCAAGTTCTCCAATTTATATTATTCTCAAACATGAACTAAAACTATTCTTAAGTTCATTAACTAATAACCAAGATTTACAACTCCAAAAACATCATAAAACCAACTAATCTCTACATATTCAATCACCATGCTTCTCATGAACTATACTACTCATAATAAGCTCTTAATATTCAATAACAATGCTAGGTTAAGAGATTATACCTTCCTTGGTGAGTAAGAGTAACTAAGGAGCTTGTAATCACCCTTGAAAGTCCTTACCAAAGCTTAATCTAACCAAAAACACAAGATTAAAAAATTTAAATTTCTTGAAAACACTATTCACTCTCTTCTTAAATGATTTATTGAAAGAGATTGTGAAGGAATTTGGAGCTTAAACTCCTAGGATATCCATAACTAATCATAAGGAACCTTGGATAATTACCTTGCAATTTAACAATGGTTGGATCTTGGATTTTGAAATTTTTTTCTTTGAAAAACAAGAAAAGCCGAGAGCTTCCTCTTGAAATGGGAAAGTGAAGTTTTATGTTATGATTTGCTTGGATTGGTTGATATCCTTTTGTTTGTTTAATTAACTTTTTACCATGGTAAAGAATGAATGGTTCACAATCAACCAACCAATCTCTCCTTTTTGTCATGCTTAAGTCACCATGCTTATGTCATCTTCCCACACTTGTCTTCTTCTTGTTGGTGTGATGACATCATCCTCCACTAACCCCTTTGATTAACTCCTAATTACTTGGCTAATGATCGCTGATCTGTTATACGGTCCGCTTAACTTTCGTTCTTGTTTATCGTTTGAGGGATCATACCCGGGATCTTATTACTTGGGTTTCCTTAACCTTTCTCAATACATTATATTCCTTTTATGATCCTCTCTTATAATCCTTGAATTTAAATCCTTTTTATCCTGTTACCTTATACTCAATTCTTTCGGTATCTAGTGGATTTTCGGGAAAAAAATCAAAGTGTTCGAATTTGGATTCTGGCGATCTTAACATACACTTATATCCCATATAGAGTACTAATAAGATCTCAGAATAACAATAGAAGAACCCCTACATAGTGTGGCATGAAAAGTTTTCTTATTTAGCATAATCAACAAAACACTATTCATAAGGGTTACAAAAAGTTCAAAAATTTTGGGGTTATTACAAAATTTCAGGGCAAAGAAAGTCAATAAAATGGCTATGAAGTTATCTTTTAACCCATATATATTTACTAATTACAAAGGTGTCATGTAACATTCCAAATCGATAAAAATGAGAATATTAAGTGTGTTAGTCCCTTAACAATGTAGCAAGAATTACAGAAGGGGGGTTGGATGGAATTCTTGAACCTTTTTCTTGAAATAAAAATGTTCAACTCGATTAAAGATATATTTGTTTTGATTAGCACAATGCGGAATGTAAACTTTAATGAATCAAAACATAAGTAATTAAAAACAAGAGTCTTTAAAAACTTTCTGGTGGATTTAAACAATTCCACCAGAGATATATATAATATATCGAGAGGACGCTGTGTGCAGAAATGCCCACAGCTGCTTACAAATTGAACTGCTGAGAATACAGGAAATGCTAAAGATTAAGCTTATAAAGATTTCTCTGTTTTTGTGTTTCTCAACTATCTCAGTTATTTTTCTATTTGCTACTCTCTTGGTTTATATAATACCAAGATTACAAAGTCAAAAAGACTGAACAAATATAAAATCTAACAGTCTTAATCTTTGCTGCTTTTCGTCCTCTATTACCCAGTTAATGGGCTTCCACAGTGTGTTTGTATCCAACTCGACGGCTGTGTGTCAGCTTTCACTGTTCAACTGATGTTTGAATTCTTGATATGATCATCCGTCGACTTTCAGATCATCCGTCGATGACTTAATTGATCATCCGTCGACTGCTATGTTAAACATCCGTTGATAGTCATTTGATCATCCGTCGAAGGCTTTGTTAATCATCCGTCGGTAGCTATTTTGGCACTTGACTTCATTTCACTTATACAGAATTACAAGACATTACTTATGTACAATTAATCAACCTATTCTACATATCTAGTTAAAGTCAACATGACTTATATGCTACTACAGATTCTATACAAAGGTGCATACGTCACTGTGCTACAAACTTATTATTACATAAGCTACTCACTCGATGGATAATAAGTTAATCATCCGTCGGGACTATGATTAGTTATCCGCCGGGACTATAATTCTTATCCGTCGAGTGCTACATTATTTCACTAAGTAAAATCTACTTAGATGTTTTGTTTAAGTGATCATCAAGTACACAACATATTCACAACAATCTCCCCCAATTTATGTCTACTGGAATTGTAGCCATAAATTAAGAGATACTTGATGATAACAAAACATCCTAAACATATATCTTTAAAGATAAGTAGATAAAACTGAAAGTGCTTCAATTAAACAAAGTGTACAAGCTTTGGCTCAAAGTTAGTTCAAGATGCTCCTCTAGCCTGAGCAGGTTTTTCTAGTTTCTTGAAGGTCTGGATCTTCTTCCAAGCTTTCTGTTATTTTCTTCAATTTGATTCTAGAGCTGCCTGTGGAATTCTAGTTCATCAGATTCTGAGAGATCTAGCATTTCTTGCATCTCCAAGAGAGTCTCATTGCTAGAGATACTCAATTGGTCTTCTAGTTTGAAGAATCTTCTCACACCCTTGTCATCCATGAATTCCATCAGCCAGTAGGGCCTTAGATGCACTCTTCTCCCTGTGTATGGGATGATTAGAGTCTTTGGGAGTGCATCTTTAGCTCTAACACTCCTCAGCTCTTCAATCTTCTTCAATACTAGTCTTCTTGCAGTTACATTGAACCCAAAGTTTTTCTTGAAGGATGAATAGACTTTGGTCAACACAACTTGGCTTTCTTGAAGTATCCTGTGAAGAGGCCACTGAATCTCCCTTCCTCATTTGTACTTGAACACCAACCTTTCAGGTAGGTTTCTGTATGCATCAATTGCCCTTACTTCATCCAGTTCCTCCAGATAAAGGTTTAGATCTGAGAATTCTTTGATGTCACACAAGTACAAGTAGTCTCCCCTGTTGACCTTGGGTTGAGCTTTAACTACTAACTTGGATTTGAGAGGTGACGGCTTCACTTTCTTGACTGCCCTTGATTTTGTCCTTTTTGGCTTGGTAAGGATTGACAAGTTGAAGTCAGGAATTGGTAATTTATCCCACTTTATTGGCTCATCCTTTGGCACAATAGGCTCTCCATGTATGTTCCTGTAAGGGTCCACCACCCTTATGTCTTCAAATACCACAGAGGGCTTTGATGCTTGAGTTTTAGCTGGTGTGGATTCTTTAGGAAATTGATCTTCCAATTCCTTGTCAACATCCAGTTTCCTTTTTGTTCTTCTAGCCAATTTCTTCTTTCTTGGGGATTTCTTCTGTTCTTCAATCTTCTTCTTTGATTCAGCAGCTTCAGATGGTTAAGAAGGAATTTATTGAGAAGAGTTTACAGGCTGTAGCTTGGCCAAGATGACAATCTGCTCTTTCTTTTATTTAGATTTCTTAGCATCTAGAGCAGCTTGCCTCTTTTCCTTCTTTAATCTAGCTTTCTCTTCTTTCTTTGCTTGAGCAAATTGTGGATGTCCAGCTACCACACAAATTTCCTTTCCATTTATGAATATCTTAGCAATTCTCCTTTTTGAGGCTGAATCAACTGGATCTTTATAGAAGACAATGGATCTTGACAGAAGCTTCTTTTCATCAGGCTTGGGTGTCTCATACACAGTGTCCAAGGGATTCTTCAAAGATGACTTTGGATAATTTGCCCTTGGTTTGAGAATTATTTCAGCCTTTTGTGATTTGATGCAGGAAGATTGTCCTCTCTCCAGATAGTTCATGCTCATCTCATTCACACTGATTGGCTTGACATGAGAGTGATGGATGGCTGACTTAGCTGGCTCCTTGACTAGTTCAAACTTTTTCTGTGTCTCCTCATCAATTTTATCCCAGTTGATCAAACTCAACTTTCCTTTTTCAGCAACTTTCAAATTTGCTGCTGCTGCTGCTTTAATTAGATCTATACCATCTGCAACTGGGGGCTTGGAGATAGTAATTGAAGGTACAATTACTTTGCTGATTTGTACTTGAAGTTTCTCCCCCTCTGTTGGTCCTTTCTCCCCCTTACTTGATTCTCTCTCCCCCTTTTTGTTATCATCAAGTTGACGAGTTAGGCCTTGTGCTTTAGCCAGTTGCATGAGAAGATTTGTCTGAGTCTGTTGATTTTGAAGAAGAATATCCACTGAATCTTCAATAACTTGAACTCTGTTTTCCAGCTTGGCTAGCTTCTTTTCAGAGTCTGATTCGCTCCTCAATCTTAGTAGTAGATCTTGTATGGTACCATATGGCATTACTGAATCCAGCTGCTCAGAGTTATAGGTCTTCAAGTCAGCTATATCTCTTTTCAATTCATCCACACTGAGATTCTGTCTTAAGTGCTGGATCTTCATTAGATGTAGAGAGTCTAGGTGAGCTTGAAGAATAGCCTTGGTACCAGCATCTGAAGTTTCCTGAAGGGCCTGTTGAATAGCTATTACTTGTTTGACCAAAGACACCTCAAATTATCCTGGTGTAGATTCCTTTGCCCATGCCCATTCAGGTAAACTTAAAGCAGAACTTGGGCCTTCAGCTCCCCCTAAGTTCATGCTTCCATCCAAAAAACCAGAGTCATCATCATTAGAATTTACTCCAAATTCTTCAGATGGCTCTCCAGCTTGAGAAGGCTTCCTGTTAACAGCAGCTTTATCTCTTTGAAGAGATTCTGTGGTGTGCACCAAATTCAAAGTCTACTCTGCCTCCACATTGCCCTGAGCAACCAACAATTGATAGGCTGACACAGGATGAGTAAAAGTGTCAGCATCCAAGGAAATGTTATCAATTTTAGCTTTGTAATGTTGCTGAAATTGTCTTCCCTTTTCAGCATCATCCACAATTATTGACTCACTAACAATGGCTGGATCCATCCTTATTTCTCCTATACCTGCCTTTATCTCATAATCTCTCTTTTGTTGCATCAAGGTCTCACCCGGGCTCCCCACCCTCACACCCTCACCTTCACCTACTAAGGTGGGACTCCTATCACTCACTTTTGCCAATCCTGAAGAAATGGATTGCTGAGATTCACTATTTTCCTCTCCTTTTTCCTGGGAGCAACCCAGCCTCTCACTCAAAGCACTCTCCTCTCTCAGTCCTAAGAGTGATTGTATTACCACTAAATCTTCTGCACTAGAAATAATTGAAGTTTGAAGTTGTGCAGAGACACTCGACGGATAAGTGATATCCATCGGGTGAGTGGTAAAGCTATCCGACGGATAACTGCTGTTAAGCTTATCCATCGGGATACAATCACTACTCGACGAATGAGCAATATCCATCGAGAGAGTAGAAATGAATGAGGTGGGAAGAGAAACTATTGTTGACTCTGTGTTGATTGAAGTTATTTGAGGCACAGATGTCACAATAGTGTCTGAAAGAATTGGAAAGTGAGCCAACAAATCATCTAAAAGATGATGCTCACTTGCACTAGATTTTGGCTTCCCCAACAGAGTTACAGAAGGGGAATCAGGAATTGAAGTGTTTATCATATCCACTTCCAGTGAGTTAGTTGGTGAGTATGTTGTTTCAGTGGCTTCTATTATAAGAGATTTTGGCTGTGACTCCACATCTATTGGAGCCACATCAATCTGAGTTTGAGAAGGTGCAGGGACTGTGTCTTTAGCACCAGTTTGCACTGTGTGTGTGTCCTGTGCATCCCCAGTTGTTTTGGATTTCTTCTTTCTAGTGTAAGTTTGGGGTGAGCTTGTGTCCCTAACCCTTTTGGCCTGTGCTCTTGGATGAGAGATTTGTTCAATAGCCACATCATTTTGGGAGGATGCAACTAGAAGTGAGCTTTTGTCCTTTTTAAGCACTGCAGTTTGTTGGGAAACTGCAGTGTGGCTAGGCTGGGATTCACTCAACTCTCCAACCTTATCCTTGGGGTTTCTTTGATGTTCACCCCTTCCCTCACCTATCTGACCCTCCTTCACACTCCCCTCTTTGGCTTTGGTAGATTTTTCAACTGGTACCTTTTGAGAGATACCAGAGGGGGTTTTCTTTGATTTGGATTTGGAAATTATAGTTGATTAGGCAGCTTTGGTAGGCAACTGTTTGGTCATTGTCACAGTTGCCATAGCTATGCCTGAAGTCAAAGAAATAGAGGAGATTGGAATAGTTGAGGGTATGGATGAACTTACCTCACTTACCTGAGGTGTCAGCATTACAGCGAAATAGAACATTGGCACATCCCTATGGTGGTTGGCTCTGTTCAAATCTGCAATGATTCTTCTCTCTTGAACCCAACAAGCTAATTTGTTGTTTGGGTTTTCAAGTGCAATTTCTTGACAAAGATGGTTAGCCAATAGCATAAAAAATCTAGCATAATATATGTTCTTTCCCCTTTTGGCTAACTCACCTAGTTTAAAACCTAACTCATATATGACAAGGTCACTGAAATTGTAAAATTTGTCTGTAACTAGCATGTATAGCATGTTAAGCATGGAAATGTTCTCAGAATCAAAATTACTGATTTTTCTAGAGAAAACTTTAGTTACAACATCACACATAAAAATCCATTCCTTCCTAAGACCTAATCTCCTAATATCACTTAGCTTATTAGTAGGAAGTGCATAATGCATGGAGTTAAGCATATTGATCAATTCAGTGTCAGTGTGTGGTGAAGTTACATTATCATCAGGAATCTTGAAACATGCTTTTATCACATCACTATTAATACATAATTCATTACCTTCGATGGTCAGAGTGATGGTTTTGTCAGTAGAGTTGTAAATTGCAGAGGTCCACATCTCTTCTACAACTTCACAAAAGATTGTGGGTGATTCAAGCATGGCAAAACTTAACTTGCAATTCTTCACGAAGTCCATCATCTTGTGATAGTTTTCTGATTGCTGAATGCCCTTGTTGACCAAAGCAGTGAAGTTGTTCTTCTCATAAATGAACCCAGTCTGAGACATAATCTTTACTACAGGTGCCATTGTTAGAGAAGGAAAGCTTGAAGAGAAAGAGGATTTTTTTTTGCTTGAGAGAGAATGAAATAAACACAGTTGAATTTGAGAATGATAACAGAAAATGATTAGAATGAAATAAGCTTTTATACTTTGCTCAAAAACAACGGATAAAAATAATAAAGAGAAGTAAATTACCCAATAGAAATTGCCTAAATTAGCCGTTTTAAAAATAAACTGTAAAAATTCCACTCATTATCCATCGTGTAATGCTTACAAACTGTAAGTATACTCCATGGATAATGTTCAGGGAATTAACGGTTAAGATTTAGACACTTCGACGGATGAGGATAAACTGTTATCCGTCGAGTTTTAAAAGATTCCAGAAAAATAATTGATTTTTTTTGCACATTGTATATCGACGGATGACTTAACTCGATGGATAATGGTCATCCGTCGAGATGTAAATTTTGACTTCGTCAAAATTTCATTCATGACTAAAAAATTAGTTAAATTTCTGGCTACTTTTCAACTTGCAAAATAACTCAGATAGATTCAAGAGTAATTAAGCATACCTAACTTACTTACCAACCTAGAAAAGGTGGATTCATCCAGTGGCTTGGTAAATATGTCTGCAAGTTGCTTCCCACTTGGAACAAAATATAACTCTATAGTACCATTCATTACATGTTCCTTTATGAAATGGTACTTGATGTCTATGTGCTTTGTCCTTGAATGTTGCACTGGATTTTCAGTGATGGCAATTGCACTTGTGTTATCACTGAAAATAGGAATCCTCTCAACTTGCAGACCATAGTCTAGCAATTGATTTTTCATCCATAAAATCTGTGCACAGCAACTGCCAGTAGCAATATATTCAGCTTCAGCTGTAGAAGTAGAAACTGAATTTTGCTTTTTACTGAACCAGGACACAAGCTTGTTTCATAGAAATTGACAAGTACCTGTTGTGCTTTTTCTGTCAATTCTGCAACCTGCATAGTCTGCATCTGAATAACCAGTTAGATCAAAACCAGAATCTCTAGGATACCAAATGCCAAGTTTTGGTGTTCCCTTGAGATATCTGAAAATTCTCTTAATAGCTATTAAGTGAGACTCTCTAGGATCAGCCTGAAATCTAGCACATAAATATGTAGCAAACATTATATCTGGCCTACTAGCTGTTAAGTACAGAAGTGAGCCAACCATGCCTCTATAGCTTGAAATATCCACAGACCTTTCAGTAGTGTTTAGTTCAAGCTTAGTTGCAGTGGCTATGGGATTTTTTGCAGATGTGCAATCCATTAGATCAAACTTCTTTAAAAGATCAAAAATATATTTAGTTTGACTAATGAATATTCCATCACTAACTTGCTTAACTTGTAAACCAAGAAAGAAAGTTAGTTCTCCCATCATACTCATTTCATACTTACTTTGCATCAGTTTGGCAAACTTTTTACAAAGTTTCTCATCTGTAGAGCCAAAGATAATATCATCTACATAAATTTGAACAAGTATGCTAGAGCCATTAACATTTCTGAAAAATAAAGTTTTATCTACAGTACCTCTTGTGAAGTGATTTTCCAAAAGGAACTTTGATAAAGTGTCATACCAGGCTCTAGGTGCTTGCTTCAGTCCATAAAGTGCTTTCAGTAGACAATAGACATACTCTGGAAAATTTGGATCTTCAAAGCCAGGAGGTTGACTAACATACACTTCTTCCTCCAAATCTCCATTCAGAAAGGCACTTTTGACATCCATTTGATAGACCTTGAAATTGGCATGGGCTGCATAAGCTAAGAAGATTCTGATGGCTTCAAGTCTTGCAACACGAGCAAATGTTTCATCAAAATCTATTCCTTCTTGCTGACAATAGCCTTTAGCAACCAATCTGGCTTTGTTTCTTACTACTATGCCATTTTCATCCATCTTGTTTCTAAATACCCATTTGGTGTCTATTGGATTCTTTGCTTTAGGCTTGGGTACCAGCTTCTAAACTTTATTCCTTTCAAATTGGTTTAGCTCCTCTTGCATAGCTAAAATCCAATCAGGATCTAACAAGGCTTCTTTTACCTTCTTTGGTTCTTCTTTTGACAGAAAGCTGATGTATAGACATTCTTCTTGAGTTGCTCTCCTGGTTTGAACTCTAGAAGAAACATCACCAATAATCAGTTCAAAGGGGTGATCTTTTGTCCATTTCCTTGGTTGAGGTAGATTAGCTCTAGATGAAGAGACCTCAATGTTGTCTTGATGTGTGATTGAGTTTTGATTGCTAGAAACTCCCCCTGAGTTTGTGGATCTTTGATTTGTGAAAGGGGTACTTTCTATAGGTGACCTTCCTTGATTTCCTGCTCCTTTAGATAACCCGACGGATGGTGAATTTTGAGTACCGACGGATGAGGCAGGTTGTCTTCCGACGGATAACACAGATTGCCTTCCGACGGATGAAGCATTATGTAACTCGACGGATGTTGAGTTATGTGCTTAATTGGTGGTAGATTTGTCTACATTATCTTTAGACACTGTTTCTTGATCACTCTCATCATCACTTTCATCACTGACCATCTCAACATTGTCGAATTTGAGGCTCTCATGGTAATCTCCATCTTTTAGTCCTTCAATCTTTTTATCATCAAAAACAACATGTATAGATTCAACAACAATGTTGGTTCTTAGATTGTAGACTCTATATGCTTTACCAACAACATATCCAACAAAAATTCATTCATCTGTTTTAACATCAAACTTCCCATTTTGATCAGTTTGATTTCTCAGAATATAGCATTTACAGCCAAAGACATGAAGAAAGTTTAGAGTTGGCTTCTTGTTCTTGAACAATTGATAAGGTGTCATGCATCTTGCTTGATTAATCAGAGAGATGTTCAGAGTGTAGCATGCAGTGTTTACATCTTCAGCCCAGAAATATGTTGGTAATTTTGATTCTTCAAGCATTGTCCTTGCAGCTTCAATAAGAGATCTATTCTTTCTTTCCACTACTGCATTCTGTTGTGGAGTCCTTGCTGCTGAAAACTCATGCAAGATCCCATTTTCCTCACAAAATGCTCTCATGACATAGTTCTTGAACTCAGTTCCATTGTCACTCCTGATTCTCCTAACTTTGAAATCAGGATGATTGTTAACTTGCCTTATGTGATTGATGATGATTTCACTAGCCTCATCTTTAGACTTTAGGAAATATGTCCAAGAGAACTTTGAGAAATCATCTACAATTACTAGGCAAAATCTTTTCTTTGAAATTGACAATACATTGACTGGTCCAAACAAATCCATGTGAAGGAGTTGCAGAGGCTCTTCAATTGCTGAATCAAGTTTCTTCCTGAATGATGCTTTGATCTGCTTCCCTTTTTGGCAGGCATCACACAGTCCATCCTTTGTAAACTCCACTAGAGGAATGCCTCTAACTAGCTCTTTCTTTACCATCTCATTCATGGTCTTGAAGTTTAAATGTGATAGCTTCTTGTGCCATAGCCAACTTTCATCTTGACTTGCTTTACTGAGAAGACAAGTTACAGATTCTGCTTTAGTTGAGTTGAAGTCAGCTAGATACACATTTCCTCTTCTCACACCAGTGAGAACCACTTTGTTGTTTTGATTGTTAGTCACAACACATGCTTCTTTGTTGAAGGTTACTGAGTTGCCTTTGTCACAAAGCTGGCTGATACTCAATAGATTGTGTTTGAGACCATCCACTAAAGCAACCTCTTCAATGATGACATTGTCCATTGAAATCAAGCCATATCCCACAGTATATCCTTTGCTGTCATCTCCAAAAGTAATACTTGGGCCAGCTCTTTCCTTAAACTCTGTGAGCAGGGTAGAATCACCAGTCATGTGTCTTGAACAACCACTATCCAAGTACCAAAGATTCCTTCTGTTTCCCTGCACACATCAAAATGAAATCAAGTTGATTTTGGTACCCAAGTTTCCTTGGGTCCTGCCTTGTTAGCTTTCTTCTTCTGTTTCTTAGGTCTTAACTCACTTGACTTAGGAATTTCAGATTCTTCCTTAGTCATTTGGGTTGGGCCTTTGAAACCACTAGATGCAACAAAATTATCATGCATGTTATGGCTAACAGGAAATGGCATGTTTGGTGCAAACATATTATTCCAGTAAGGCATGCTAAATGGCATTTGAGGTATATTGTATGCAGCATAATATGGATTAGGTGCAAATGGCATATTAGCAAACTGTGCATTCATATTCTGTGTAGGCATAGCATTAACAGGCATGGGAGGCATGGCATTCATGTTAGGAAATTGAGGTTGACCATACATGGGAGTAGGCATGGCAGATTTGCAATTAACAAACAAATGATTTACACTACCACACTTGACACAGATCTTTCTAGGAGCATATTTATCAGGTGTGTAGTTATTGTATTTGTTAATCCCTACTTTACCATTCCTATTGGTTTTCTTTTTAGTCTCTGTTTTTACCTCTATTTTCTCAAGTCTGTCACTTAACTGTTTGACAGTCATGTGACCAACATTAGCCTTTTTCCCTTTCTTAGCTTGACTTGACTCTCCTGAAACAAAGTTCTTGGAAACAGACCCATACTTTTCAATTAGCTTGATTAATTTGGCTTTGCTAATGGGTTTGCTTACAGCCGACGGATGAGGATATTTATCATTCGACGGATAACACTTTTTGTTATCCGACGGATAGTCCTCATCATCCGTCGAGTCTACATCTGTCAGCAACCCATCTACCAAAATAGGTTCTAGTTTCTCCTTATTCTTTTTCCAGGCTTCATCACAAAAAGACTCAATTCCTGGAACCTTGGTGATTTGAGCATGAACATCTCTGGATGTTTTCCATGCTTTAATCACCTCTTGTTCACGATCGAGCTGCTTCTTCAAAATTTCTTCCTTTTTCAAGGACTCGGTTAATTCCTCCTTGGCAATCCTACACTCAATTTTTAGTTTCTCAAACTCAACAAATTGAGACTCAAGCACATTATTCCTCTCACTTAAAAACAAGTTGTTTTCTTTGATTTTAGCATTTTCCTTAGTGAGAGACTTAAGTGTAACACGCAAATGATACAATTCTGTAGACATGCCATTTATTGCATCATTACACTCAGCTTTAGATAAATGTGCAAGGTTTGTAGTGATTACCTGATTGCTTGAGGAACTTGTCTCTGTTTCATCAGACTTGGCCATAAGGGCTAGATTGACATAGCTGACATCTTCATCTTCATCCAAACCATCAGCTGCCCAGTCATTCTCTTGTGTAATAAAGGCCCTTTCCTTTTGTTTGAGTAGATCAAAGTATTTTTGCTTGTAATCTACAGACTCAAATCTTTTCTTACTGGAATCTGACTTTCTACACTCATTTGCAAAATGCCCCGCCAAGCCACATTTCAAACATTTGAATTTTGACTTATCCACCATGTTTCTATTTGGCTTGGCTGCTCCAAAATTCTTTTTGAACTTGAGATTGGCAAATATTCTTGAAAGGAATGCTAGGTGCTCAACAATGTCCTCCATGTCATCTTGGCTCAATGAATCTTCATTTTCTGCAGCTAGCCCCTTACCCTTGCTTTAACAGACCTTTGAAGTTGATTCCACAGCTTCCATCTTCACTTCTTTCTCCTTTTCCAGATCAGCAACTAGTGCAATGGATCCTCCTTTCTTCTTTCCTCTCTCCATTCTTTCATCCTGCTCTATCTCAAGCTCATAGGTTTTCAGAATGCCATACAGTCTCTCTAAAGTAAACTCCTTATAATCTTGTGAGTTTCTCAATGAGACTGTCATTGGTTTCCATTCATTTGGAAGAGATCTGAGAAATTTCAGATTGGAGTCTTTAGTCTGATAGACTCTTCCATGCAACTTAAGAGCATTTAGTAGTTTTTGGAATCTACTAAAAATGTCAGTGAGTGACTCACTTTCTTCATTGTGAAAATGCTCATATTGTTGAATCAGGAGCTGCATTTTATTTTCTCTTACTTGCTCAGTACCATCACAGATTATCTGTATTGTCCCAAACTTCCTTGGCAGTCTTGCAGTTGATGATGTTATCAACCATGTCTGCATCAACACCATTGAACAAAATGTTCATGGCTTCTTTATCTTTCCTGACTTGTTCAATGTCAGGATCAGACCATTCATGCCTTGGCTTTGGAACAGATGGCTCATTTCCTGTTGCAGCTCTCATTGGAACATGAGGGCCTCTTTCTATGCAGTCCACATAGGCCTCATCTTGAGAAAGCATATGAAGATGCATCTTTACCTTCCAATGATGGTAATTATCTTTATCAAGAAAAGGAATCTTGACTCCAACATCTTTCTTGTTCATCTTGCTGAATTGTTTTGATCTTTAAACTCTTTGTAGATTAAGAGCTTGCTCTGATACCAATTGTTAGTCCCTTAACAATGTAGCAAGAATTACAGAAGGGGGGTTGAATGGAATTCTTGAACCTTTTTCTTGAAATAAAAATGTTCAACTCGATTAAAGATATATTTGTTTTGATTAGCACAATGCGGAATGTAAACTTAAATGAATCAAAACATAAGTAATTAAAAACAAAACTCTTTAAAAACTTTCTGGTGGATTTAAACAATTCCACCAGAGATATATATAATATATCGAGAGGACTCTGTGTGCAGAAATGCCCATAGCTGCTTATAAATTGAACTGCTGAGAATACAGGAAATGCTAAAGATTAAGCTTACAAAGATTTCTCTGTTTTTGTGTTTCTCAACTATCTCAGTTATTTTTCTATTTGCTACTCTCTTGGTTTATATAATACCAAGATTACAAAGTCAAAAAGACTGAACAAATATAAAATCTAACAGTCTTAATCTTTGTGCTTTTCGTCCTCTATTACCCAGTTAATGGGCTTCCACAGTGTGTTTGTATCCAACTCGATGGCTGTGTGTCAGCTTTCACTGTTCAACTGATGTTTGAATTCTTGATATGATCATCCGTCGACTTTCAAATCATCCGTCGATGACTTAATTGATCATCCGTCGACTGCTATGTTAAACATCCGTTGATAGTCATTTGATCATCCGTCGAAGGCTTTGTTAATCATCCATCGGTAGCTAATTTGGCACTTGACTTCATTTCACTTATACAGAATTACAAGACATTACTTATGTACAATTAATCAACCTATTCTGCATATCTAGTTAAAGTCAACATGACTTATATGCTACTACAAATTCTATACAAAGGTGCATACGTCACTGTGCTATAAACTTATTATTACATAAGCTACCTACTCGATGGATAATAAGTTAATCATCCGTCGGGACTATGATGAGTTATCCGTCGGGACTATAATTCTTATCCGTCGAGTGCTTCATTATTTCACTAAGTAAAATCTACTTAGATGTTTTGTTTAAGTGATCATCAAGTACACAACATATTCACAACAATCTCCCCCAATTTATGTCTACTAGAATTGTAGCCATAAATTAAGAGATACTTGATGATAACAAAACATCCTAAACATATATCTTTAAAGATAAGTAGATAAAACTGAAAGTGCTTCAATTAAACAAAGTGTACAAGGTTTGGCTCACAGTCAGTTCAAGATGCTCCTCTAGCCTGAGCAGGTTTTTCTAGTTTCTTGAAGGTCTGGATCTTCTTCCAAGCTTTCTGTTGTTTTCTTCAATTTGATTCTGGAGCTGCCTGTGGAATTCTAGTTCATCAGATTCTGAGAGATCTAGCACTTCTTGCATCTCCAAGAGAGTCTCATTGCTAGAGATACTCAATTGGTCTTCTAGTCTGAAGAATCTTCTCACACCCTTGTCATCCATGAATTCCATCATCCAGTAGGGCCTTAGATGCACTCTTCTCCCTGTGTATGGGATGATTAGAGTCTTTGGGAGAGCATCTTTAGCTCTAACACTCCTCAGCTCTTCAATCTTCTTCAATACTAGTCTTCTTGCAGTTACATTGAACCCAAAGTTTTTCTTGAAGGATGAATAGACTTTGATCAATATAACTTGGCTTTCTTGAAGTATCCTGTGAAGAGGCCACTAAATCTCCCTTCCTCCTTTGTACTTGAACACCAACCTTTCAGGTAGATTTCTGTATGCATCAATTGCCCTTACTTCATCCAGTTCCTCCAGATAAAGGTTTAGATCTGAGAATTCTTTGATGTCACACAAGTACAAGCAGTCTCCCCTGTTGACCTTGGGTTGAGCTTTAACTACTAACTTGGATTTGAGAGGTGATAGCTTCACTTTCTTGACTGCCCTTGATTTTGTCCTTTTCCAGATCAGCAACTAGTGCAATGGATCCTCCTTTCTTCTTTCCTCTCTCCATTCTTTCATCCTGGTCTATCTCAAGCTCATAGGATTTCAGAATGCCATACAGTCTCTCTAAAGTAAACTCCTTATAATCTTGTGAGTTTCTCAATGAGACTGTCATTGGTTTCCATTCATTTGGAAGATATCTGAGAAATTTTAGATTGGAGTCTTTAGTCTGATAGACTCTTCCATGCAACTTAAGAGCATTTAGTAGTTTTTGGAATCTACTAAAAATGTCAGTGAGTGACTCACTTTCTTCATTGTGAAAATGCTCATATTGCTGAATGAGGAGCTGCATTTTATTTTCTCTTACTTGCTCAGTACCATCACAGATTATCTGTATTGTGTCCCAAACTTCCTTGGCAGTCTTGCAGTTGATGATGTTATCAAACATGTCTGCATCAACACCATTGAACAGAATGTTCATGGCTTTTTTATCTTTCCTGACTTGTTCAATGTCAGGATCAGACCATTCATGCCTTGGCTTTGGAACAGATGGCTCATTTCCTATTGCAGCTCTCATTGGAACATGAGGGCCTCTTTCTATGCAGTCCACATAGGCCTCATCTTGAGAAAGCATATGAAGATGCATCTTTACCTTCCAATGATGGTAATTATCTTTATCAAGAAAAGGAATCTTGACTCCAACATCTTTCTTGTTCATCTTGCTGAATTGTTTTGATCTTTAAACTCTTTATAGATTAAGAGCTTGCTCTGATACCAATTGTTAGTCCCTTAACAATGTAGCAAGAATTACAGAAGGGGGTTGAATGGAATTCTTGAACTTTTTTCTTGAAATAAAAATGTTCAACTCGATTAAAGATATATTTGTTTTGATTAGCACAATACGGAATGTAAACTTAAATGAATCAAAACATAAGTAATTAAAAATAAGAGTCTTTAAAAACTTTCTGGTGGATTTAAACAATTCCACCAGAGATATATATAATATATCGAGAGGACTCTGTGTGCAGAAATGCCCACAGCTGCTTACAAATTGAACTGCTGAGAATACAGGAAATGCTAAAGATTAAGCTTACAAAGATTTCTCTGTTTTTATGTTTCTCAACTATCTCAGTTATTTTTCTATTTGCTACTCTCTTGGTTTATATAATACCAAGATTACAAAGTCAAAAAGACTGAACAAATATAATATCTAACAGTCTTAATCTTTGTGCTTTTCGTCCTCTATTACCGAGTTAATGGGCTTCCACAGTGTGTTTGTATCCAACTCGATGGCTGTGTGTCAGCTTTCACTGTTCAACTGATGTTTGAATTCTTGATATGATCATCCGTCGACTTTCAGATCATCCGTCGATGACTTAATTGATCATCCGTCGACTGCTATGTTAAACATCCGTTGATAGTCATTTGATCATCCGTCGAAGGCTTTGTTAATCATCCATCGGTAGCTAATTTGGCACTTGACTTCATTTCACTTATACAGAATTACAAAACATTACTTATGTACAATTAATCAACCTATTCTACATATCTAGTTAAAGTCAACATGACTTATATGCTACTACAGATTCTATACAAAGGTGCATACGTCACTGTGCTACAAACTTATTATTACATAAGCTACTCACTCGATGGATAATAAGTTAATCATCCGTCGGGACTATGATGAGTTATCCGTCGGGACTATAATTCTTATCCGTCGAGTGCTTCATTATTTCACTAAGTAAAATCTACTTAGATGTTTTGTTTAAGTGATCATCAAGTACACAACATATTCACAACAATCTCCCCCAATTTATGTCTACTGGAATTGTAGCCATAAATTAAGAGATACTTGATGATAACAAAACATCCTAAACATATATCTTTAAAGATAAGTAGATAAAACTGAAAGTGCTTCAATTAAACAAAGTGTACAAGGTTTGGCTCACAGTCAGTTCGAGATGCTCCTCTAGCCTGAGCAGGTTTTTCTAGTTTCTTGAAGGTCTGGATCTTCTTCCAAGCTTTCTGTTGTTTTCTTCAATTTGATTCTCGAGCTGCCTGTGGAATTCTAGTTCATCAAATTCTGAGAGATCTAGCATTTCTTGCATCTCCAAGAGAGTCACATTGCTAGAGATACTCAATTGGTCTTCTACTCTGAAGAATCTTCTCACACCCTTGTCATCCATGAATTCCATCAGCCAGTAGGGCCTTATATGCACTCTTCTCCCTGTGTATGGCATGATTAGAGTCTTTGGGAGTGCATCTTTAGCTCTAACACTCCTCATCTCTTCAATCTTCTTCAATACTAGTCTTCTTGCAGTTACATTGAACCCAAAGTTTTTCTTGAAGGATGAATAGACTTTGATCAATACAACTTGGCTTTCTTGAAGTATCCTGTGAAGAGGCCACTGAATCTCCCTTCCTCCTTTGTACTTGAACACCAACCTTTCAGGTAGGTTTCTGTATGTATCAATTGCCCTTACTTCATCCAGTTCCTCCAGATAAAGGTTTAGATCTGAGAATTCTTTGATATCACACAAGTACAAGTAGTCTCCCCTGTTGACCTTGGGTTGAGCTTTAACTACTAACTTGGATTTGAGAGGTGATAGCTTCACTTTCTTAACTGCCCTTGATTTTGTCCTTTTCCAGATCAGCAACTAGTGCAATGGATCCTCCTTTCTTCTTTCCTCTCTCCATTCTTTCATCCTGCTCTATCTCAAGCTCATAGGATTTCAGAATGCCATACAGTCTCTCTAAAGTAAACTCCTTATAATCTTGTGAGTTTCTCAATGAAACTGTCATTGGTTTCCATTCATTTGGAAGATATCTGAGAAATTTTAGATTGGAGTCTTTAGTCTGATAGACTCTTCCATGCAACTTAAGAGCATTTAGTAGTTTTTGGAATCTACTAAAAATGTCAGTGAGTGACTCACTTTCTTCATTGTGAAAATGCTCATATTGCTGAATCAGGAGCTGCATTTTATTTTCTCTTACTTGCTCAGTACCATCACAGATTATCTGTATTGTGTCCCAAACTTCCTTGGCAGTCTTGCAGTTGATGATGTTATCAAACATGTCTGCATCAACACCATTGAACAGAATGTTCATGGCTTTTTTATCTTTCCTGACTTGTTCAATGTCAGGATCAGACCATTCATGCCTTGGCTTTGGAACAGATGGCTCATTTCCTATTGCAGCTCTCATTGGAACATGAGGGCCTCTTTCTATGCAGTCCACATAGGCCTCATCTTGAGAAAGCATATGAAGATGCATCTTTACCTTCCAATGATGGTAATTATCTTTATCAAGAAAAGGAATCTTGACTCCAACATCTTTCTTGTTCATCTTGCTGAATTGTTTTGATCTTTAAACTCTTTGTAGATTAAGAGCTTGCTCTGATACCAATTGTTAGTCTCTTAACAATGTAGCAAGAATTACAGAAGGGGGGTTGAATGGAATTCTTGAACCTTTTTCTTGAAATAAAAATGTTCAACTCGATTAAAGATATATTTGTTTTGATTAGCACAATGCGGAATGTAAACTTAAATGAATCAAAACATAAGTAATTAAAAATAAGAGTCTTTAAAAACTTTCTGGTGGATTTAAACAATTCCACCAGAGATATATATAATATATCGAGAGGACTCTGTGTGCAGAATTACCCACAGCTGCTTACAAATTGAACTGCTGAGAATACAGGAAATGCTAAAGATTAAGCTTACAAAGATTTCTCTGTTTTTGTGTTTCTCAACTATCTCAGTTATTTTTCTATTTGCTACTCTCTTGGTTTATATAATACCAACATTACAAAGTCAAAAAGACTGAACAAATATAAAATCTAACAGTCTTAATCTTTGTGCTTTTCGTCCTCTATTACCCATTTAATGGGCTTCCACAGTGTGTTTGTATCCAACTCGATGGCTGTGTGTCAGCTTTCACTGTTCAACTGATGTTTGAATTCTTGATATGATCATCCGTCGACTTTCAGATCATCCGTCGATGACTTAATTGATCATCCGTCGACTGCTATGTTAAACATCCGTTGATAGTCATTTGATCATCCGTCGAAGGCTTTGTTAATCATCCATCGGTAGCTAATTTGGCACTTGACTTCATTTCACTTATACAGAATTACAAGACTTTACTTATGTACAATTAATCAACCTATTCTGCATATCTAGTTAAAGTCAACATGACTTATATGCTACTACAGATTCTATACAAAGGTGCATACGTCACTGTGCTACAAACTTATTATTACATAAGCTATTCACTCGATGGATAATAAGTTAATCATCCGCCGGGACTATGATGAGTTATCCGTCGAGACTATAATTCTTATCCGTCGAGTGCTTCATTATTTCACTAAGTAAAATCTACTTAGATGTTTTGTTTAAGTGATCATCAAGTACACAACATATTCACAACAATCTCCCCCAATTTATGTCTACTGGAATTGTAGCCATAAATTAAGAGATACTTGATGATAACAAAACATCCTAAACATATATCTTTAAAGATAAGTAGATAAAACTGAAAGTGCTTCAATTAAACAAAGTGTACAAGGTTTGGCTCACAGTCAGTTCAAGATGCTCCTCTAGCCTGAGCAGGTTTTTCTAGTTTCTTGAAGGTCTGGATCTTCTTCCAAGCTTTCTGTTGTTTTCTTCAATTTGATTCTGGAGCTGCCTGTGGAATTCTAGTTCATCAGATTCTGAGAGATCTAGCATTTCTTGCATCTCCAAGAGAGTCTCATTGCTAGAGATACTCAATTGGTCTTCTAGTCTGAAGAATCTTCTCACACCCTTGTCATCCATGAATTCCATCAGCCAGTAGGGCCTTAGATGCACTCTTCTCCCTGTGTATGGGATGATTAGAGTCTTTGGGAGTGCATCTTTAGCTCTAACACTCCTCAGCTCTTCAATCTTCTTCAATACTAGTCTTCTTGCAGTTACATGGAACCCAAAGTTTTTCTTGAAGGATGAATAGACTTTGATCAACACAGCTTGGCTTTCTTGAAGTATCATGTGAAGAGGCCACTGAATCTCCCTTCCTCCTTTGTACTTGAAGACCAACCTTTCAGGTAGGTTTCTGTATGCATCAATTGCCCTTACTTCATCCAGTTCCTCCAGATAAAGGTTTAGATCTGAGAATTCTTTGATCTCACACAAGTACAAGTAGTCTCCCCTGTTGACTTTGGGTTGAGCTTTAACTACTAACTTGGATTTGAGAGGTGACAGCTTCACTTTCTTGACTGCCCTTGATTTTGTCCTTTTTGGCTTGGTAAGGATTGGCAAGTTGAAGTCAGGAATTGGTAATTTATCGCACTCTCCTTGACGTACACCTTTTTGAGGGGAAAATTCCTTCATAGAATTACCATTGATTAAAGATCGAAATCTTAGCATTAGACATAATATTTTCCAGCCATTTACACCATCTATCTCCCATGGTAATACAATGCATAACATGGATCGGGCACTTTCAGTCAACTCAAGCCTTTGAGAAATCAACTTTAAAGATGATTTGTTGAGTATCAGCCAGCTTTGTGATAAGGGCAACTCAGTTACTTTTAATGCGGAAGCCTGTGTTGTGACTGACAAGAAAAGCAACAAAGTGGTTCTCACTGGAGTGAGAAAAGGCAATGTATATCTAGATGACTTCAACTCAACAAATGCAAAATCTGTAACTTGTCTTCTCAGTAAAGCAAGTCAAGATGAAAGTTGGCTATGGCACAAGAAGCTGTCCCATCTAAATTCAAGACCTTGAATGAGCTAGTCAAGAAATAATTGGTTAGAGATATTCCTCAAGTGGAGTTTACAAAGGATGGATTATGTGATGCCTTCCAGAAAGGAAAGTAGATTAAAGCATCATTCAAAAAGAAGCTTGATTCAACAATTGAAGAACCTTTGTAGCTGTTACACATGGATTTGTTTGGACCAGTCAATGTGTTGTCCATCTCTAGGAAAAGATATTTCCTAGTAATTATAGATGACTTCTCAAAGTTCTCTTGGACATATTTTTTAAAATCCAAAGATGAAGCTAGTGAAATCATCATCAATAATATAAGGCAAGTCAACAATAATCTTGACTTCAAAGTAAGAAGAATCAGGAGTGACAATAGAATGGGTTCAAGAATTCTGTGATGAGACTATTTTGTGAAGAGAATAGGATTATGCATGAGTTTTCTGCAGCTAGAACTCCACAACAAAATGGAGTGGTGGAAAGGAAAAACAGATCTCTTATTGAAGCTGCAAGAAAAATGCTAGAAGAATCAAAGTTACCAACATATTTTTGGGTTGAAGTTGTGAATAATACATGCTACACTCAAAATATTTCTTTGGTCAATCAAGCAAAATGCATGACACCCTATCAATTGTTCAAGAATAGGAAGCCAACATTAAACTTTCTACATGTCTTTGGCTGTAAATGCTATATCTTAAGGAATCAAACTGATTAACATGGAAAGTTTGATGCCAAAGTAGATGAAGGAATTTTTGTTGGATATGCTGTTGGAAAAATATATAGAGTCTACAATCTAAGAACCAATATTGTTATGGAATCTGTACATGTTGTGTTTGATGATTAAAAGATTGAAGGAATGCAAGATGGAGATTTCCATGAGAGCCTCAAATTTGACAATGTGGAGATGATGTGTGAAGATAGTGATGATGATAGTGATTAAGAACCAATATCCAAGGATAATGCAGAAAAGTCTACAACTAATGAAGCACATAATTCAACATCCGTCGGAAGACCAAGTGCATCATCCGTCGACAGGAAAAGAACAACATCCGTCGATCCCTCAATAGGAGTTGAAAGTCAAATAAGATCACAGTCAGAAAGAACCCCATCTTCAAGTCAAAGATCCATAAACTCAGGGTGAGTTTCTGATCATCAAAACTCTTCTAATCATTAAGAAAACAATGAGGCCTCTTCATCTAGAGCTAATCTACCACAATAGAGAAAATGGACTAGAGATCACCCTTTAGAGCTTATTATTGGTGATGCATCTTTTAGAGTTCAAACAAGGAAAACAACTCAAGAAGAATGTTGATAGGGATAAATAAATTATGATTGTATAATTTATTACTGCATTAATTGTACAAGCTGTGGGCTGCTAGGCCCAATAATAAGATGTATAATATTCAGACCAGAAAGGTTAAGCCTGATGGACCAGATCAGGCCTGGTGGAATAAAAAAGGCCCAAAAGCCCTGATTATTAATTAATTTCGTAATTAATTAATAAGGGAAAAATCAGCTATTGAGAAGAGTCCCGATAAGGATATAAATCCTTATAGATTAGCCTCAAGGGGACCTAAAAGGATAAGGAATCAGCTTCCTACTTCCTAGGACTCCTAAGTCTATCCTAATTCAGAGGCTTGTCCACCAAGTCTCCTATACCAAGTCCAATTCAAGGACTCCCACATCTATATAAGGGGCCTCACCCCACAAATCAGAACTACGTTTTTTGGCTTGATTCTCTAATTCACAGAGATACGTAGGCATCTCGTAAAGGCAGATTGAGTCACGAAACACGAGAGCAGCCATTAAAGGCCTTGAGCTCCCGAATCTTAGTATTAAACACAGCAAGTAATAACCTTGATTTCTTATCCATAACATTTGGCGCCGTCTGTGGGAAGGCAATAACAACCATGGCGAGAACACGGAGAACAATTGGAGCTCTAGAGAAAGGAACACCATCAGAGACAACCCAGGTGATTTCATCAACCGTAGAGGTTCCTCCCCATTCAACTTATGCATCTACTCAGGGGGAAGCCCAGACAGGGGCAACTCAACCTCAGCCACAAGGGACAACTCCCCCGACTATTCAAGGTACGAATCCTCAAGTTCAGCAAGTACATATACCTGTGAATTCTCGACCCGTCGGGTATGAATATTCAACTGTTGTTACTACTAACCCCCCTTATGGGATGCCCCTTCACCCTGAGGTTGGAGGAAGCGGATATGCTGGGCGAAGCGAAGCACGAGGGCGGTCGCCCCCTATATACGAGGTTTGGATCCTATCCCTGAGGATCGGGAATTTTCTGGTCCATACACTGAGAGAGACTCCGAATCTTCGGATGATGAAGTGGCCCCGAGAAGGAGGCGCCCTGGAAAAGAGCCAATAGCCGATGGAAGGCAACGCCCCCAAAGCACCCCAGGGGCGAATCCCCAAGAAGTGCAGGAAAAGATCAGGGCTCATGAGGCTGAAATCCAAAGGCTGAGGCGTGATTTGGAGGCTCACCAAGCCACCAGACCCCACATACCTCCTAAGGGGAGAAATCCTCCTCCTATCATAGACCTGGATGGTCCGGTAAGAAGAAGGGCTGCTGTCCCAAGAACTGATCCGAGCAATCTCCTTCCCCTTGGAGATCCTGATGATCCAACTCCACCCTTCACAGAAGAGATAATGAATGCCCATGTCTCAAGGAAATTCAAGATGCCCACTATCAAAGCCTATGATGGCACGGGAGACCCCGCTAATCATGTTAGGACATTCTCTAATGCACTGCTGCTGCAACCCGTGAATGATGCTATAAAATGTCGGGCCTTCCCTCAAACCCTGTCGGGTATGGCTCAAAGATGGTACAGTCGCCTACCCCCAAATTCTATTGGATCATTCAGAGAACTAAGTCAGGCTTTTATTAAGCAATTCATCAGTGGAAGAGTCCATGAGAAAAGTTCAGCATCTCTTATGAGTCTTGTGCAAGGAGCTAAGGAATCCTTAAGAGATTACCTGAATCGTTTTACAAAGGAGGCTTTAAAAGTCCCAGATCTTGATGATAAGGTAGCCATGATAGCATTGCAACAAGGAACTAGGGATGAGTTTTTTAAGATGTCTTTGGCCAAACGACCCCCTGAGAGCATGTTGCAGCTCCAAGAGAGGGCAGGGAAGTATATCAAGGTTGAAGAAAGTATGAGGAAGACCGTAGTAAGTAATGAGCCCACTGGAGGCAAGAAACGAAAAACTGATTTGGAGTATATCGCTAAGGACAAATATCCTAGAACCGAACAAAACCCTGATTCAACCTCCAAGAAGGGAGGACCTGGGCAAAAGTTCACTGAATACGCTAAGCTGAATGCTCCCAGAAGTCAGATTTTGATGGAGATTGAGAAAGACAGAGATATTCGCTGGCCTAAGCCCCTGAAGGCTGATCCCGCCAAGCTAGATAGGGGCAAGTATTGCAGGTTTCACAAAGATGTTGGCCATGACACCGATGAGTGTAGGCAATTGAAAGATGAAATTGAGTTTTTGATTCAAAAAGGAAGATTGAATAAGTATACTGGAGATGGAGGGGACAGAAATAATAATGGAAGGAAGAACTTTGAAGATCGTAGAAGGGACCAAGATGATCAGGGGCAGAATCCCCAACCTAGAGGACCAGTTATAAACACCATTTATGGAGGGCCGAGACCTCAAGGGCCTGTGATAAACACGATCTTTGGAGGTCCAACTGCTGCTGGATTGTCCAAAAATTCCAGAAAGGCATATACTAGAGAGGTTATGCATATTGTTTGAGAAGCCCCGAAGAGGGCCAGGACAGAAGTAACATTGGCTTTTGATGATTCCGACCTAGAGGGTGTGAAGTTTCCCCATGACGACCCGCTGGTCATAACACCAATAATAGGAAATAGCCCGGTTAAGAGGGTCCTTGTGGATAATGGTGCTTCTGTGGATATCTTGCTCCACGACACCTTTCTAAGGATGGGGTATAACGACTCCCAGTTAACACCAACCGACATGCCGATATATGGATTTGCTGGAGTAGAATGTCCTGTGGAAGGGATAATCAAGTTGCCAACCACCATAGGTACGGAGCCAAGGCAAGCAACGCAGATGCTGGATTTCGTAGTGGTAAAGGCTAGTTCAACTTATAATGCTATCATGGGGAGAACAGGGATACATGCCTTCAAGGCAGTCCCCTCTTCCTACCATTCAGTCATGAAGTTTCCCACCCGAAACGGGATTGGAGAAGAGAGAGGAGATCAAAAAATGGCTAGAAGCTATTATGTGGCCTCTTTGAGGGCAGACGGAGTCGGGGGGCAGGTTCTTCCTATTGAAGATATGGATGTTCGAGAAAATGATGAGAATAGAGGAAGGCCAGCAGAAGAATTGGTTTCGGTTCCTTTAGATCCCAAGAATCCTGAGAGGATGACTTTCATTGGAGCCACATTAGAGGAGCCCCTTAGAGGGAAGTTAGTGAAATTTCTGCAAGAAAATAGTGATGTGTTTGCATGGTCAGCAGCTGATATGCCAGGCATAGACCCGGAGTTAATTACTCACAAGCTAAACGTGGATCCAAGCCGGAAGACAGTGAAACAAAAGAAAAGAAATTTTGCCCCGGAAAGACAAGAGGCTATAAAGCAGGAAGTGGAAAAGCTCTTAGAGGCTGGTTTCATTGAGGAGATTCAATTTCCGGAGTGGTTAGCAAACCCTGTAATGGTGAAGAAGGCTAATGGAAAGTGGAGGATGTGTATAGACTTCACCGATCTGAATGATGCATGCCCCAAAGACTGTTTTCCGCTGCCTAGAATTGATACTTTGATTGATGCCACCGCTGGACATGAGATGCTGAGTTTCATGGATGGGTTTAGCGGATACAACCAGATCAAAATACATAAGGATGACATTCCAAAGGTATCATTTATCACTGACTTTGGTGTTTATTGTTATCTTGTTATGGCGTTTGGTCTCAAGAATGCAGGAGCCACCTATCAAAGGTTGGTGAATAAAATTTTTAAGGATCTTATTGGGAAGACTATGGAAGTCTATGTTGATGACATGCTAGTCAAGAGTCTAGTAAAGACTGATCATATAACCCATTTGAGGGAAGCTTTTGAGGTCCTGAGGTACCACAAGATGATGTTGAATCCTACGAAGTGTGCTTTCGGAGTAGGATCTGGAAAATTCTTGGGATTGATGGTCTCAAAGAGGGGAATTGAGGCTAACCCCGATAAAATAAAGGCAATCCTGGACATGGAACCCCCAAAAACTGTCAAGGATGTTCAGAAACTCACAAGAAGGGTTGCTGCGCTAGGACGATTCATCTCCAAGTCAGGAGACAAGTGCTTGTCATTCTTCAAGTCATTAAAGAACATTAAAGACTTTGCATGGAGTGAGGAAAATCAGAAGGCATTTGAAGAGTTAAAGAAGTATATGGGCCAGGCCCCGTTGTTGGCCAAGCCAGTTCTGAGTGAAGTTTTATTCTTGTACTTGGCTGTTTCAGAAAGCGCCTTGAGCGCGGTGTTGGTTAAGGAGGAACTGAAAGTCCAGAAACCCGTATACTATGTCAGCAAAATTTTGCATGGTGCTGAGTTGAATTATTCAGCCATTGAGAAATTCGCTTTAGCCTTGGTAATGGCTTCAAGAAAGCTGCGTCCTTATTTTCAAGCTCACCAAATTGAAGTGCTAACAAATCAGCCACTGAGAAATATCATTCACAGTCCCAATGCAAGTGGGAGACTGATTAAGTGGGCAATAGAGTTGGGAGAGTTCGATCTCAAGTATAAGCCACGTACGGCCATAAAAGCCCAGGCACTAGCTGACTTCCTGGTGGAATGTACCATACCCAACCAAGAAGTCGGGGGGCAGGAAGATACCATACCTCAAGACAAGGGAGTCGACAATGGGGAAAAGGAGAAAGAATATTGGGTTCTCTATTTTGATGGAGCATCAAAAACAAATTCCAGTGGAGCAGGGTTGGTTTTGCAAAGCCCTGATGGATTCTTAATTGAGTATGCCATGAAGCTAGACTTCCCAACCACAAACAATGAGGCAGAGTATGAAGCCCTGATTGCTGGCCTTGGTCTAGCTGGGACACTTAGAGTCAAAAACTTAAAGGTCCGTGGAGACTCGAAGCTGATCATATCCCAGGTAAAGGGAGAATTTGAGGCAAGAGATGATACGATGGCTAAGTATGTTCGCCTAGTAAGGGCTGTGATGACCCAATTTAATGAATGCCATATTGAACACATTCCAAGGGAAGAAAATGCTAAAGCAGATGCGCTATCAAAGTTTGCTTCATCTGAGATTGAAGAAAGTTCAGGGAGTGTGTACTTCCGTGTTTTGAAGACACGAAGCATAGATGTTAAGCTTGTGGCTCCCGTAGGCTTGGGGACGTCATGGATTGATCCCATCAAGGCTCACATTCAGACCGGTTGGTTGCCAAATGATGCAACTGAAGCACGGAAGTTAACTGTTCGGGCACTAAGGTACTCTTTGATAGATGGGATTCTTTACAAAAGATCTTTCGTGGTTCCCTACTTGAGGTGTCTCAGGCCCGATGAGGCACGCTTGGCTCTTGAAGAAGTGCATGAAGGTATTTGTGGACAACACTTGGGGGGCAGGGCCTTGGCTCATAAGATAACCCGTTTAGGCTTCTATTGGCCAGAAATGATGGCTGATGCCAAAGAATATGTAAAGAAGTGTGATCGCTGTCAGAAACATGCACCAGTGGCCAGACAACCCCCCGAGATGCTGACCTCTATCAACTCACCTATTCCCTTTGCTATGTGGGGGATGGATATTCTAGGGCCTTTTCCTATGGCCACAGCACAAAGGAAGTTTCTGATTGTAGCCATTGATTATTTCACTAAGTGGATTGAAGCCAAGCCCTTGGCCAAAATCACAACTAAACAGGTTGCACAATTCCCGTGGGAAAACATTATGTGCCGATATGGAATTCCCCGTATCCTCGTCACTGACAATGGAACACAATTCAACAACGAGGAATTCAAGAAGTATTGCGAAGAAAATGAAATTGAGTTACGGTTCACCTCTGTGGCTCACCCGCAAGCCAATGGGCAAGCGGAGGTAGCAAATCGGATAATCCTGGATGGACTAAAGAAGAGAATCGAAAAGTCAAGAAATAATTGGGTGGATGAGATACTTCCCATATTATGGGCCTATAGAACTACCTGTAGAGTCACGACAAATGCAACTCCTTTCATGTTGGCATATGGGGCAGAAGCAGTAGTTCCTGTGGAGATATCACATTCCTCTCCAAGGATTCAGGCTTTTGATGAAAAAGAAAATGAGGAAGGGCAGAAGTTAGCCCTGGATTTAATCGATGAAGTGCGAGATAAAGCACACGCAAAGATAGTAGAATATCAGAAAAAGGCTTCATTCTACTACAACCTAAGGGTTAAAGAGAGGTTTTTCAAACAAGGTGACCTAGTCTTGAGAAAAATAGAGGCTTCTGGTGTCGGACAGAAAGGAAAGCTTGCCCCAAATTGGGAAGGGTCGTATAGAGTCAAGAGCGTTCAGGGTAGAGGAACCTACAAGCTGGAGACTATGGATGGTTTTGAAGTCCCGAGAACCTGGCACGCACAAAACCTGAAGGTTTACTACGTGTAAGATGGTCGAAGTACGATTCTCACTTGTCATTATGACAAGTAGGTTTAAAAGCACCTTGAAGCTTTGTTTGCATAGTATTTTTCTTTTTTAGCTATTATAGATCAGGGTCGAACACATATTATGTAAGGTTTTGGAAAACCAGACTTGAAATTGAAGAGTTCGAAATTATTTCAACCTATGGATGTTTGAGTTGTGATAATACTTGTGTGACCCATTAAGCCAAGTTTGAATATTAAAGTATCAGAAAAATGAAGGAGAGAATGCAAATAAGGAAAGTAGCATAGCCCCGCAGGGTAATAAGTTTTAATACAAACAAAAGTCCAGACATAAATTAAGGATAAAATTACAAAATAGAAAAACTACTCCTCCATGCGGGAGCCTTCATTCTCTTTCTCCTTATCAGCGCCTTCAGCGTCCTTCGCAGGAGAAGCGGGAGGAGAAGCAGTGTTAGGGTCCAAGATGCGATCATCTGGCTGAGGAGAGTCGAAGAGGGCGTCTATGCTGTCCTCTGACTCAGCCCGCTCAGGACTTATAAAGTCCTTAGGGTCGACTAAGCCCGGGTACTTCTCAGAAACAGCCTTCACGGCCGCATCCCATCCCTGAGTGAACTGTAGGGAGTAAAGGCCCTCATCATGAATCTCCATGAGATTCTTAAACTTGTCAGAATCCATGTAGTCATCAATGAGCTTATCCTTATCGCTCCTAAGTTTCACCAGCTCGGAATGAGCCTTAGCCAGCTCCTCTTTCTTCGTGTCCAGCTTCTTCTCTAGGACCTTGGCTCTCTCCTCCCACTTCTTCATCTCCTTTTCAAAAACATCAGAGTTACCCTTCCAAGATCTAGCCTGATGTAGGGCCGCCTGGAAATAGGTATTACTCTGCAAAGAAATATGTATGAGTTAGCGCAAATTCATTGGGATACAAGAAAAGTTGAAATTCACAAAAGGAAGAGAAGAAAAAAGAAAATTACCGCAGCTTGGGCTTGGGAGCCCAGAAGCTCAATAGTCTCGACATCACTCCCCGTAACAATGTCAGTGAAATCATGGGGAGTGATGGAATGGTACGACCAATCCTTGGCATGTTTGGTGGATCCAACCACCGTATCGCTCCTCCTGAAGCCCCAGTTAGGCCTGAAGGAATGTGCCTTAAGTGGAGGATCCATATCGTCCCCCAGCTCGACCACCGGGACGTGGGGCTTAAGGAAAGTAGGACCGTCAGGTTTGCTCCTGGGATCCCTGTTTAACTTGGCCCTCTTCTGGCGGCCAGATTCCCCCTCCTTGGGCCTATTGACGTTATTAATAGCCTCACAAGCTGAAAGGAAAAGCAGAAGGAATATTAAAATCCAGAAAAAAGAAAAAGTACGGTTAAAGAGAAGGAAAAATAATTTCGCAGGTATAAGTTTACCCTTATCACTGGCCTGGGAGAGACCAACTTTCTTCAAGGAAAACTCCTCTAAAAGGGTCCAGGTGTCTGTTTTCCCATCGTCTGAAATTAAGGCTTGGTAGGCCACCTCCTCCTCATCAGTTAATCTGATGCTACCAGGACTACCATCTGATACTTTGCAAAATGGCCTACGGAAGAGTGTGGCCCAATCACCCCCAGCCCAGGTCAGCCTAACAAACTCATCCCTCCATTTAGGGTTGTTCTCGACTATAGAGTTACTATCAAAGATATGGGGAATTTTGGGCCGTTGGCGAATTAAAACCCAGCCCGGCTGACTCATGGAACTATTATAGAATTGGAAAACTTTCCTAAAGACTGCTACGGAAAGAGGAAAGCTATTCCTGAGACAAAGGACCATAAAACAGATAATGTTCCTCCAGGCGTTAGGAGGGAGTTGACAAGGGTTGATTCGTACATCGGCTAGTAAACGAGGAATAAATTCGTGAAATGGGAACCTAAGACCTGCGGTCAGGGCTCCTCGATAAATGAACAGGGTATCCCCCTCCCAATTACAAGTCCTATCCCCAGGGGCGGCTGGAGTGATCCTAAGGTGGGGTGGAAGTCTGTACAGGGTATTCATAGACTCTATCCTACCATCTAACTCATGAAAAGTGTTACCATGATTATACGAATCTAACTCAGACAGAGAAGGATATTCATCACCTCTCGAGTTAATCATATCAATGAGGGAAGTATATGGAGATTGAATTTGGATGTTTGTACCTCTCTTAGAGACATTCATCTTCTGCAAACGAGCTAGGTCACGGTCCGCCATTAATATGCTTCGGTTGAAGGCTTGAAACCCAGAAATACTTGAGAATGGAGGAGCTGCGGTGGCTTTAGTCGCCGGAAATCGCCTTCAAAAGGGAGAACTTTAGAGAAAAATGTGAGATAAAATGAGAAGTGGGAAGTGAAGTGAGGATTCTCACTCCACACTACACTTATATAGGCGAAAAGCTCGGAATACGAGGCGTTTTTAGGCCCATTTAGCCAGGCCCAACTTAAAGGCCCATCTACAAGAAGTATCAGGAACAATCTAGAAGCTCCTGTGGAATTTAAGAAGTCAAAAATCGACCAGAACCTTAATATGGTTCGATCAGAGTCCTGATCGATGCAAAAGAGAATCCTGATCGATATCTTATTCGAACAGGAGGGAAGAAATCCCCTAAGATCGATCAGAGTCCTGATCGACAGAGAAGAGAGTCCTGATCGATATCTTATTCGAACAGGAGGGAAGAAATCTCCTAAGATCGATCAGAGTCCTGATCGACAGAGAAGAGAGTCTTGATCGATATCTTATTCGAACAGGAGGGAAGAAATCCCCTAAGATCGATCAGAGTCCTGATCGACGGAGAACAGAGTCCTGATCGATATTCCATTCGATCAGAATGGTCGAGAGCCATTTAATTCGTTCAGAGTCCTGATCGAAATCGATCAGGAATCCTGGTCGATTAAGCCCGTGTAGCAATCGACTAGGGTGTCACTTTGAAGGCCAATTCGGTCAGAATCCTGATCGAAATCGATCAGGAATCCTGTCGACCAGAGTGTAAGATCCTGAGCTAATTCGATCAGGATCCTGATCGATTTTGTCTGGCTCCTGATCGATTTCGAATGCATTCTGATCGATTTTAAGCCAGAAAATTAAGGATAAGTCCCGAAAAATTAGGGAAAAATCCAGAAAATTAAGGATAAGTCCCGGGAAATTAGGGAAAAATCCAGAAAATTAAGGATAAGTCCCGGGAAATTAGGGAAAAATCCAGAAAATTAAGGATAAGTCCCGGGAAATTAGGGAAAAATCCAGAAAATTAAGGATAAGTCCCGGGAAATTAGGGAAAAATCCAGAAAATTAAGGATAAGTCCCGGGAAATTAGGGAAAAATCCAGAAAATTAAGGATAAGTCCCGGGAAATTAGGGAAAAATCCAGAAAATTAAGGATAAGTCCCAGGAAATTAGGGAAAAATCCAGAAAATTAAGGATAAGTCCCGGGAAATTAGGGAAAAATCCAGAAAATTAAGGATAAGTCCCGGGAAATGAGGGAAAAATCCAGAAAATTAAGGATAAGTCCCGGAAAATTAGGGAAAAATTCCTGGAAATTAAGATAATTCCTGAATAAAAGGAAAAATTCATTGTAAATGTGTAGGTCGCTCCACACTTTACGGAAAAACGAAACCCTGTAAGGGAACAAATAGACTTAACTTCTGCGAAACCTAATCAATGTTTCCCAAAAGTTGGGGGGCAAATGATAGGGATAAATAAATTATGATTGTATAATTTATTACTGCATTAATTGTACAAGCTGTGGGCTGCTAGGCCCAATAATAAGATGTATAATATTCAGACCAGAAAGGTTAAGCCTGATGGACCAGATCAGGCCTGGTGGAATAAAAAAGGCCCAAAAGCCCTGATTATTAATTAATTTCGTAATTAATTAATAAGGGAAAAATCAGCTATTGAGAAGAGTCCCGATAAGGATATAAATCCTTATAGATTAGCCTCAAGGGGACCTAAAAGGATAAGGAATCAGCTTCCTACTTCCTAGGACTCCTAACTCTATCCTAATTCAGAGGCTTGTCCACCAAGTCTCCTATACCAAGTCCAATTCAAGGACTCCCACATCTATATAAGGGGCCTCACCCCACAAATCAGAACTACGTTTTTTGGCTTGATTCTCTAATTCACAGAGATACGTAGGCATCTCGTAAAGGCAGATTGAGTCACGAAACACGAGAGCAGCCATTAAAGGCCTTGAGCTCCCGAATCTTAGTATTAAACACAGCAAGTAATAACCTTGATTTCTTATCCATAACAAATGTCTATATATCATCTTTATTTCAAAGGAAGAACCAAAGAAGGTAGAAGAAACTCTGTTGGATCCTGATTGGGTTCTAGCTATGCAGGAGGAGCTAAACCAATTTGAAAGGAATAAGGTATGGAAGCTAGTACCCAAGCCTAAAGGAAAGAATCCAATTGACACCAAGTGGGTATTCAAAAACAAGATGGATGAAAATGGCATAGTTGTCAGGATCAAAGCTAGATTGGTTGCTAAGGGCTACTATCAACAAGTAGGAATATATTTTGATGAAACTTTTGCTCCTGTTGCAAGACTTGAAGCCATCAAAATTTTCTTAGCCTATGTAGCCCATGCCAATTTCAAAGTCTGCCAAATGGATGTCAAAAGTGCCTTTCTGAATGAAGATTTGGAGGAGGAAGTCTATGACAGTCAGCCTCCGAGTTTTGAAGATCCCAATTTTCCAAAATATGTCTACTGTATTTTGGAAGCACTTTATGGACTGAAACAAGCACCCAGATCCTGGTATGATACTTTATCAAAGTTTCTCTTAGAAAATCACTTCACAAGAGATACTGTTGACAAAACTTTATTCTTTAGAAATGTTAATGGCTCTAGTATACTTGTCCAAATTTATGTAGATGATATTATATTTGGCTCTACAGATGAAAAACTTTGCAAAAGGTTTGCCAAATTAATACAAAGTAAGTATGAAATGTGTATGATGGGAGAAGTAACTTACTTTCTTGGTTTACAGGTCAAGCAATTTAGTGATGGAATGTTCATTAGTCAAACCAAATATATTTATGATCTTTTAAAGAAGTTTGATCCAATGGATTGCACATCTGCAAAAACTCTCGTTTCTAGTTTACTATAACCTCAGCTCTGATACCAACCTGTAACGCCCCCAAATCCGGGGTCAGAGAATTTGGTCATCACTATAAAATTTCAATCCAAATTAACCTGTTTAACCAATAAATAAATGCCAGCAGAAGATATTTATCATTTATGACCCCAAACTAATCCAAGATCTTTTAAGGTTACAGTTCTAGAAATAAGATATCCAAATTCCACAAATAAATTTTTCACTTTCTTTGAAAACTCTTTTCATTAAATTTCAACTCAAAACTAAACCCACTAGTATAACTTCAAAATGAAGTATACTAGGCCCAAATAAAATATACAACTATAATATAATATAATATAATATAATATAAACAACTCTATACAATAAAACTTACACTAGTCCGCAAACCCTGGACCAACCACCTTCCCAAAAGCTTCTTCTTTGCTTTATTTAATTACGCAGCTAAACAGCGCGAGCTAGTCCTCACTGGAGGTTAAATTTGAAAACAGGCAAGTATGAGCGAAAGAAATGCTCAGCAAGTTCATTATAATATATATATATGGTTGTTTTGATATAAAACCGACATCTGCATTAGAGCAGAACATTTGAAATCATAATTGCTGAATCATAAAATTTTAGTTGAGGAACCCCCTAATTGTTTCCTTAATTGTATTCAAAACCATTTTGATATACTTGAGCGAAATGCTTTAGCAATACTTTAAATCTTGACGAGAATAAAACTCGTAAAACAATGTTTACGGAAATATCGTAAACAATAATAACAAGAAATAATGATTATGGATTGAATCATAAACTTTAAAAAAAACCGAACTCTTCAAATTAATACTTATTTTGCTGTCATATCAAATTAGATATCAATACGAACTTTGATGCTCACAAAACCCATACTGAAGTCAACATCAATCATCTATACTAATACCACCTTTGATATTTAACAACAACGTAAGTATCAGCATAAATCAGAATCTGAATCAATATTGCATTTAACCATTATCCAAAATAGAAACAATTGATAAATAATTTATTCTATGATTATCAAAAATGATATGATAATTTAGATTGGGATCATTTTTCGACGGACGTACTATCACATGCTGATCAGCCCGTGTGATAGCACAAGGTCATGATTCGTAGAAACGTGACCCCAAAAACACGAGTACTCAAATAAAAGGCAATATACCTGCCTGTGGTAAAAATTATGTCATAATATTCCATATGGCACTTAGAAATAGCCCTCCGTTGGACCGTCCATCTTGCGGTCACTTACGCAATTATGATCCAATCTTAAAACCTTTTATTGAGAATGGGTCATAATAATTGACACCCAAAATAATTTTATTCCCCCATTTCTTGGGGGAAATATTCGCAACCAAATCACTTTTATCAAAATCCAAAACATTTATAAATCCGATAATTGGATAAGTAAAATCACTTAGCTATTCTGAACATAGAATAACAGATGAGTACTTGCATAAACAGAATCACTTAATTCAGCGACATGTAAAACATTTATCTATTCTGAACTGAGAATAGGGAAAACAATACCTGCATGATAAGATTCAAAATAAATATCACTTGAACAATAAGTGATGATAGGAATACTTGCCTTTGGGTTTTAGTAGTTAGTCACGCTCGCAAAGACGCATCTATTCTGACATTCTGTCTTAAAATATCACCATCTTTCATTTCAACACTTCACCGATCTGCTGCTCCTGCGATTGCTAGAAGCCCAATATCCAATACCATTCCATTTCATTCTTTATCCAACACCCTGTCCTGATCACTTGAATGATCCGCATCTATAATTAAAAGATATAGCTTTAATTGTCTAAACGATAATAACTCGACGAACTGCGCGTCAAAACCCTAATGTCTACCCATACGATAGCCCACACATAAAGGAAAAGGTCAAACACAAGACTTTGACCCACGTACGGACATAATTCACATAGCACGTAAGCACATAACTCATATATCACATAATTTATAACACACATCCCTCGGTTCGTCAAAAGGTTCGACTCGGTATGTTTAAAACTGAAATCGGGTCAAAGATATGATTTTTCGATCAACAATCGACTCAGAATGACTTGTAAAACAATCGACCTTTCAAAACAAAAGGATTTGGGTCTCGAAAGTATTTTTATTGAAAGCGGAATATTTTTCTGAGTCTAGAGGCGTTCGTTTCGTATTAAACGGACGAACAGTTTATTTATTATGAATTTTTGAATATTTTTCGGAATTAAAATGGGTCTCCGAATCATTTTATAACTAAATAATACGGCTCGAACCCCGAAAATAATTTTATAAGAATTATCGAGCCTGGAAAATAATTTAAAATAATATTTTAAAGCTCGAACTATTTTTCAGAATTTTTAAATCATAAGAAATAATTAACTCGAATTAAATAATCAATTAAAATTTATTAACTAAATAATTTGGATTTATTTTTGAATATAATAAAAATAATAATCTTCAGAACTAAAAATAATATTTTCTTGGAAATCGGACAGCACCTCCTCTATTTCTCGGACTGCCAATAAATATCATATCGACACAACCAACAACAATCAACACAATAATTTATATTTACGCATATAAACACTCCAGAAATTACCAGAAAAATATCTTAATTATCTATATTTTGTTTTGGACATATAAAATTCAAATACTCAAATAATATCACATATAAACACCCAAACATCAATTCCAATTATCATATAATTCACTAAAAAAATTCACATAAACAATTCCAAATAATTATAAAAATAATAAATGAAAATATGGGATATTACATTAGGTATGCTTAATTATTCTTAAATTATTTCTGATAATTTTACAAGTTGTAATGCAGCCAGAAACTTTAATTGATTTTTCTGTTTTAGATGAAATTTTGGCTTAGTCAAAATTTACGTCTCGACAGATGTTCATTATCCATCGAGTTTGATCATCCGTCGAAATAGAAGAGCTCGGTAAAAATCAATCACTTTTCTGGATTATATTATACCCGACGGATAATTGCTTTATTCTCATCCGTCGAATTGTCTACATCTTAGTCGTTGAAGTTCTGAACATTATCCATCGGATATACTTACAGTCTGTAAGTATATCACGACGGATAATTGATAGAATATTAACAGTTTATTTTCATTTTTAAACGGCTATTTTGGGCAATTTTCATTGGGTCTTTAATTTTTACCTTTAATTTTTAACTCATTTTATCTGAGAATACATAAAAGCCTTATCTCTAGTTTATTTTAGCTTTTATCTTTCTCTATTGTAATTAACTGCTCTCTTCTTCCTCAAAGCAAAACCCCTTTCTTTCTGCAATTTTCCTTACTCATCAATGGCACCAGTAGTCAAGATCACGTCCCAGACAGGATTCATTTATGAGAAGAACAATTTTGTAGCTCTTGTGAACAAAGAAATTGCAGCCTCTCAATATTATCACAAAATGATGAATTTTATGAAGGGATGCAAACTTAAATATGCCATGCTGGAATCACCCACAATCTACTGTGAACTTGTGGAGGAGATGTGGACTACTACAGTCTATCAGGTAACTGACAAAACCATAACTTTCACCATTAAAGGTAAGGAATTTTGCATTAACAGTGATACTATTCAAGCATGCTTTAAAATTCCTGAAAAAACTACTACTAAACCACACACAGATGCTGATTTAGTTAACTTGCTTACTTCTATTGGCTATGTCTTCCTACCACTAAGTTAAGTGAGATTAGAAGGCTAGGTCTTAGGAAAGAGTGGAGTTTTCTGTGTGATGTAGTTACCAAGGTGTTCTCTGGTAAAATAAGCAACTTTGATTCTGTCAATACTGCTATGCTTAACATGCTCTACATGCTAGTTACTGATAATTATTATAATTATAGTGATGCTATCATGTTTGAGTTAGGTTACAAGTTAAAGGAGATTAAAAAGAGATCTAGGAGTGTATATTATGCTACATTCCTTATGATCATTGTTAACCATCTTTGTGAGGATCTTGTGATTGAGAACCCAACCAACAAACTGGATTTTTGGGTTCAAGAAAGAAGAGTAATTGCAGATTTAAACAGATCCAATCACCATAAAGAGGTTCCCTTTGTCTATTTGCCTATCATGGAGGGCCCTCAGGTAAGTGAGGTAAACACTTCTGTCCCTACTCCTTCTACCTCTCAAATTTCTTTGCCATTGATTGTGGCTATGGAATCTGTGTCAATGACCCAACATATGCCTACCCAAGCCACAAAATCCAAAACTTCAAAAATCAAATTAAAGAAACCACACTCTGGTATTTCTCAAAAGATGCCAGTTTCAAAATCCACCAAAACTAAAGAGGGGAGTGTAAAGGGTGGTAAGGTTGGTGAGGGACAGGGTGAACATAGGAGAAACCCTGAGAATAAGGATGGAGAGATAAGTGTACCCAAACCTAGCCACACTACAGTTTCCCGACAAACTGTGGTGCTTAATAAGGAAATTAGCACATCTCTAGTTTCATCCTCCCAAAAGGATGCTACTATTGACACAAGCTCCCAACCAGGAGCACAGGCCAAAAGGGTTAGATACACAGATTCACCCCAAACTTATACAAGAAAGAAGAAATCTAGAAAACTTGGGGATGTACAGGGATCACACACAGTGCAAACTGAAGCTAAAGACTCAATCACTGCACCATCTCAAATTCAGTTTGATGTGGATTCAATAAATGTGGGGTCACAACCAAAATCTTTATCAATAGAAGCACCAAACACACAAAACTCTCCCACCAATTCTCTGGATGTGGATATGATTCACACATCAATCCCCGATTCTCCCTCTTTAACTCTATTAGTGTAGCCAAAATTCAGTGCAAGTGATCATCATCTATGTTAGGTCACAAAACACTATAGAAGGGGGTTGAATACAATGTATAATACAATCTAATCGATTTAGAACACAAGTAACAGAAAACAGATGTATTCGATATAATAAACTCTGTTACAATGGAACTGTCCTATCTCAGTGATGAACAAATATCACGAGAGCTGCTAGGTTACAATGTATGAACTTCTCGATAATGATAACACATATAGTGTAAACCTATGTATGTGTTCATATAGTACACAGTTACAAGATAACTTCTAATTTATATGGAATATAATTCTGTCTCCTAAAATATATCAATCAGATATCTTATATAATTCTTCTAGTCCTCTAACTCTTTCCTTGCATATCTTCTTCTGTATTAGTCTCGATCTTCTACTGTTAATCAGCTTCCTTCCTTAACTGTAAGTCCTCCCTTACTTAAGTTCTGATATGACCTTAAGTCCTGATGTGACACTAAGTCCTGACTTCCAGTAAGTATTGATATTTCCTGTTTGTTAAAATCTGAAAACTAAACATGAAACATATTAGACATGATATCTCAAATATATCCAACAATATACTAGATGATTTGTTAGGACAATTGCCAATTCTTTCAGGAACTATTGAGACTTCTGTGCCTAAATTATCATCAATCTGCACAGAGTCCATAATAGTTTCAACTGCAAACTCTATCATTTCCTCTATTTTGGTGGATATTGTTCATCCGTCGGTCAGTGATTGTATCCCGACGGATGTGCCTAACAACAGTCATCCATCGGCTATCTTAACTACTACCCCGATGGATGTTCCTCATCCGTCGGTACTCACTACACAAGCTGATTTTTCAACAATTATTACAAGTGTAGATGAGTTAGTAGTTGTAAAATCACTCCTAGGATTGAGGGAATGGAGTGAACAGAGTGAGAGGATGAGTGCTCTCAGGCAAAAAGAGAGTAAAATAGAGAAATTACGCAGGCTATTTCTTCTAGCCTGGCAAAAGTGAGTGAGGGGAGTGCCACCTTAGTAGGTGAAGGTGAGGGTGTGAGGGTGGTGAGCCAAGGGGAACCCTTGATGCAAGAACATAGAGAAATTGAGATAAAAGCAGGTACAGCTGAATAGGAAGAGCCCATTGTAAGTGAGTTAATGATGGATATCAATAAGGCTGACAAGAAACAACTATTTCAGCAATAATATTAAGATGTTTTAGACTCTATTTCTTATGAAGTTGTGGCATTTACTCACCCTGTATCATCATATCAAGTCTTAGCTGAACAGGATAATGTGGCTGCTGAAAGGATGCTAAACTTAGTGCATACCACTGCTTCAATGCATAGGGCAAATGTTGTCATCACAGCCTTGCCATCTACAGCCAGTGATGACATTGATTATGGAACTGGTGGTTCTGAGGACTTCTTTGGGGATGAAGATGATGATGAAGAAGAGCTAATGGACATAGGGGAGAAGCAGACCCTAGCTCAAGATCAAGCATGCCACCTTGGGAATTTTCCAAGACATGTGATGAGCGCCACTTCAAATCTACTCTATCTCACATTATTCAACAAACTCAGACAGCTCTTCAAACCACCACAAATGCCAACACAAAGAAACTTCTATAAACACACCTCAGTTCTCTCCAACTACATCAAATATAGTCTCTCAAACAGTCTATGGATGTCACTGAGCAGAAGACAGAAATTGATCAAGTCAAGAAGGATGTTACTGACAGGCTAGATGCTAAGTTTCCCAACACCACCATGCTTGACAATGACAGACAACTCAGGAAAAATTCTGATATGGCCAGTAAAGTGGACTCTTTGGACACAAGACTCAAGAAATTGGAAGCTTCCATCACTGCAATTCACTTACATCAAGCCTAACAAACTGAGTTTCTTCAAAAGCTAATGGCTGCACAAACTTCTACCTCCACTCAACTTGATGCTAACAAAAAGGAGGAGAAAGATTCACTTATACCAGTTAGTCAAGGAGAGCCAATTGTTATTCCCTAACAATACAACAAAAATTACAAAGGGGGGGGGGTTGAATGTAATTCTGGATACTTTTTCAGATTTTAAAATAGTTCTTACTCGATCGTATATAAGTGTTTGATTGAGTGCGGAATGAATGATTTATGTGAATCAAAACACAAAGTAATAAAAACACAAGCTTTTAAAACTTTCTGGTGGATTTGAAAGTATCCATAATATATATATGTATCGAATGAGAACCCTGTGAAGCTTGAATAGCTCACAGTTGCTTACAAGTAGAACAAACAAACTACAGAGAAATTCTTGACAAATACAGCTTTTTCTATCTCTCTTTATAAATGTGTTTTCTTAGTTGAATGTTCTACTAGCTATACTTGGCTTATATATATCACCAAGTTTACATGATAATAAGACAAGATAATAAAACAAAACATATTTAGTCTAACTCCATGCTACATCACTACTCTATTCCAGCACCTTTGAATATCTTCACAATTGCATGGAAATGGTAATGCTTCTTTGTTCTCAAATTCCTGCTTAACAGGCTGCCACATTCCTTTTGCAAACACCCAACGCATGTGACTGTGTTGTCATTGTCAACAAATATTTTAATTTGATCATCCGTCGGGTACATGCTTGTCATCCATCGGGTAACTTTCTTGATCATGCGTCGGTTAGCTTTGTTGATATCCGTCAGGTAGCTATTTGTCACTTGACTTCATTTCACTTATACAGAATTATAAGACATCTTATATTTACAGTTAATCAACCTATTTTGCATATCCATTAGCAGTCAACATGACTCATATCCATGGCTGGTGGCTTTGTGAAAGCAATTGTTGGCACAATTACTTTCCTGACTTGGATGTTGAGCTGTTTCTCCCTCTCATTAGATGAGCCTTTCTCCCTTTTTTTAGCATCAAGTTGGAGATTGGAAGGGACTTGAGCAGCCACCAACTGTTAAAGCAGTGGAGTCTGAGTTTGTTCATTAGCAAGTATCTTGGCCATTGACTTCTCCACATCAAATAATCTAGAGTCCATGGCCTCAACCTTTCTATTGAGATTAGCCTCCTTCCTTAGCTTCTGAGCTATCTCAGTCATGGTGGTTCCAGGAAGTCTAGCATTCAACCTTGCTATGAAATCCTGTTTTACTTCAGAGACTTCCTGCTTGATTTCATCCACACTTTGTCTGTGTTAGAGAGCTTGAATCTTATGCAGCTGGAGTGCTTCAAGATGTGCTGTTAGTAGCTTCTTTGTGCTGGATTTGTAGATGTCTGAATGGTTGTTTTTGTGTCATGAATCAGCTTGAATAGTGTTGATTGAAGATGTGAGTAGGAACATTCTTTTGTTAGCATCCAGGCAGGTCAATTTGCATCTCCCCCTATGCTCATATTGTCTTCCTTATCATCCCCACCAGCATCCCCAAATGAGTCTTCAGCCATTTCAAAATCACTGCCAGTAGTTGAAGGCATAACAGTGATTGCATCCTTCGCTCTTTGTAGAGATTGAGTAGTATGCACCAAATTAAGAATTCTTTCAGCCTCCTCATTGCCCTGTACAACTAATGTTTGATAAGCTGTAACAGGATGAGTAAATGTCTCAGCATCTAGGGAAATAGAATCTATGATAGCTTGATATTCTTGCTGAAATAATCTTTTCCTTTCTGCATCATTGACATTCATTGACTCACTTATAATGGTGTCCATCCTTATCTCTCCAGTACCTGCATTTCTCTCATGATCTCTCTATTTTTGTATTAAGGGCTCCCCTTGGATTCCCACCCTCACACCCTCACCTTCACCATCTAAGGTGGGACTCCTCTCACTCACTTTTGGAAGTCCTGAAGAAATGGACTACATTTGTTCACTCATATTCTCTCCTTTTTCCTGGGAGCAACCCAGCCTCTCACTCAGTTCACTCCCTTCCCTCAGTTCTAAGAGTGATTGCACAACCACTAAGTCTTCTACACTTGTGATAATTGAAGAAATTTAAAGTTATGCAGAGACTCCCGATGGATAATGAATATCCATCGGGACAGTAGAATGGCTATCCGACGAATGACTGCTATTAGGATTATCCGTCGGGATACAATCACTACTCGACGAATGATGAATATCCATCAGGATAGAAGAAATAAATGAGTTTGGGACTATTGTAGACTCTGTGTAGATTGATGAATAGTTGGGCATAGATGTCTCAATATAATCAGAACGAAATGGAAAGTGAGCCAATAAATCATCTAAAAGATGATGCTCACTTGCTTGGATTTTTGGCTTCTCCAAAAGAGTTAAAGATGGAAAATTTGGAAGTGATGTATTGATCATGTCAACATCCAGTGAGTGTGTGGGTGAATTTGGTGTTTCAGGTGCTTCAATTGTTAAGGATTTTGGCTGCGACTCCACATTTATTGGAGTCACATCAATCTGACTTTGAGATGGTGCAGTGACTGGGTCTTTAGCTCCAGTTTGCACTGTGTTTGTTCCCTGTGCATCCCCAAGGGTTTTTGATCTTTTCTTTCTAGCATAAGTTTGTGGTGATTCCATAACAATGTTGGTTCTTAGATTGTAGACCCTATATGCCTTTCCCACAACATATCCAATAAAAATTCTTTCATCTGCTTTAGCATTAAACTTTCCATGTTAATCAATTTGATTTCTTAAGATATAACATTTGAAGCCAAAGACATGAAGAAAATTTAGAGTTGGTTTCTTGTTCTTGAACAATTGGTAGGGTGTCATACACTTTGCTTGATTAACCAAAGAAATATTCTGAGTGTAGCAAGCAGTATTCACAGCTTCAGCCCAAAAATATGTTGGTAACTTTGATTCTTCAAGCATTGTCCTTTTAGCTTCAATAAGATATCTGTTCTTTCTTTCCACTACTCCATTTTGTTGTGGAGTTCTTGCCGCAGAAAACTCATGCATAATCCCATTCTCTTCACAAAATGATCTCAACACAAAATTCTTGAACTTAGTTCCGTTGTCACTCCTGATTCTCCTTACTTTGAAATCAGGATGATTGTTGACTTGCCTTAAATGATTGATGATGATTGCACTAGCTTCATCTTTTGACTTTAGGAAATATGTCCAAGAGAACTTTGAGAAGTCATCTATAATTACTAGGAAATATCTTTTCCTAGAGATAATGGCACTGAGTTCAAGAATTTGATCATGGAAGAGTTCTGCAAAGACCATGGAATAAAGCATGAATTTTCTGCTCCTGGAACTCCACAATAAAATGGAGTTGTTGAAAGAAAGAATAGAACTCTTATTGAAGCTGCACGAACTATGCTTGATGAAGCAAAGTTGCCAACCTACTTTTGGGCTGAAGCTGTGCAGACTCCTTGTTTTACTCAGAATGCAACACTCATTAACAAGCATGGAAAAACACCATATGAGATGGTGAAGAAAAAGAAGCCAAATCTGAAGTATTTTCATGTATTTGGATGCAAGTGTTTTGTTCTTAAGACTCATCCTGAACAGCTATCCAAATTTGATCTAAAAGCTGATGAAGGAATTTTTGTTGGATATCCACTTTCCACAAAAGCCTTCAGAGTCTACAATTTAAGAACAAGGGTTGTCATGGAATCTATCAATGTCTCTTTTGATGATAAGAAGATTACAGGACTTGAAGATTTAAATGATCATGATCAGCTGAGATTTAAGAATGAAGTTTTAAATTCTGATACTGTAAATCCTGACAGTCTAAATCCTGACAGTCTAAATCCTGATACTGCAAACTCTGATGGATTAAACTCTGATGTTATTGAAACTGTGGTGACTACGCCAAAGGAAGATGCACCTGTGCAGGGGAAGCATACTGAAGATACAACCACATCTCAAGAAGCATCAGAACCTACAACAGGCTCTTCAAGTTCTGATTCATCAAGTTCTGATGGGCCAAGTTCTAATATTTCTGGAAAGGCTCTTCAAGTTCTGATTCATCAAGTTCTGATATTTCTGGAAACTCAAGTGCTGAAAATTCTGGAAACTCAAATTCTGAAGGATCCAACTCAGAGAGCATAATTTCAGGGGGAGCATTAGAAAATGTTGATGAAGACAGCATGGATCATGGGGGAGCATCCAGTTCTAGAGAAAATCTTCCATCTGCAAGGAAGTGGACTAAAGCACATACACCTGACTTAATTATTGGAAATCCTGATGCAGGTGTCAGAATTAGAACAGCTACATCAAATGAATGTCTTTATCACTCTTTTCTCTCTCAGACTGAACCAAAGAAAGTGGAAGAAGCTCTTCAAGATGCTGATTGGGTGCAAGCAATGCAGGAAGAGTTAAATGAATTTGAAAGAAATAAAGTCTGGACCCTAGTGCCAAGACCAAAGAACAGATCTATTGTTGGTATAAAGTGGGTGTTCAGAAACAAAACTGATAGTGATGGCATAATTATAAGGAATAAAGCAAGGCTGGTTGTAAAAGGATATTCTCAACAGGAGGGAATTGATTATGATGAAACATTTGCACCAGTTGCTAGATTGGAAGCTATAAGGATATTTTTGGCTTATGCTGCTCACAAAAAGTTTACAGTCTTTCAAATGGATGTGAAAAGTGCTTTTCTCAATGGAGAATTGGAAGATGAAGTATATGTTGAACAACCTCCAGATTTTGTAGATGTAAAATTTCCTAATCATGTCTACCGACTTGACAAAGCACTTTATGGCCTTAAGCAAGCTCCAAGAGCATGGTATGAGACACTAGCTCAGTTTATTCTGGAAAGTGGAATTGCATTTTGTTCCAACAGATCAACAACTAGCAGATATCTTCACAAAACCACTATGTCAAGCTACTTTTACAAGATTGGTAAATGAACTTGGAATGGTTTCAGGTTCTTTTTCTAAATCTGCTTAGTTTATGTTCTGATACATCAGACTTTATGATCAGTATTTACAGATATTACTATCTTTGTGTATTCTGTGTGCTTAAATTGAAATTTGCTTAAGTGCTGATTGTGGTCTGATATGAATTTCTAAACTTTGATAGTGATATGCATGTTTCTGTGACTATTCAATCCAATGAGGATAATTGTGCTAGATGCTGACCTAGTAATCTTTAATATACTAAAGATCCCATATATGAAGTAATTTTTTATGTGGAAATCTTTTAACACAAGCAAATTCTGATATTGAGCTTAGTTAAAGTTTACTTTGTGTATCTTGTTACTAAGTCCAAAACTAGAATAGTGCTTCTTATCTGTTAAGTTCTGATGTTGGTAAATCTGATGGATGTACTAAGTGCTGATAAGTCTCACTTATTAAAAGAAAAAGAAAAGAAAATAAAAATCAGGTACTCCTTTGAGATCTAGAGTAAAAATGTGGAAGGGAAGACCCAAGTGCATTGCTAGTATTAAGTTATATGCATTAGAAAAGCAAAATAAAATTTCTTGGGGACTTTTCATATTCTCTGATTACTGGAGAAATACTCTGATAATAGCATAAATTCTGATAAGTAGTCGTGACTCACTTACACTGAGAAGCCACTGTAAAATGGAATTTCAAAAGATGCATAAAATGAGCACAAAACAGTTGAGGTGGACTCATGCATGAACTCATTCTATAGTAGATTTCAGAATAATGACAGATTTTGAGCAAAGTTCTTAGTTATGCCTTATTTCTAAGATGTACTGAAGTAAATCAGACTTTAATCTTTATCTAATATTTAGCTTCAATCACACACTTACACTCCATATGAATGATGAAAATAACCGTGGTGGTCAATGTTGTGTTGGATAAACAGTTCAAGTGTCAGTTGCACAAATTCTAAGGACAAGTTATGATGGAAATTCTGATGATTAAGTTCTGAAGAAACGAAATCAATATTTGTGTGAAGAATTACAGAAATAGACATTCACTTTTCGAGTTAAGGAGCCATGTTCTGATGACTGTTAAGTTCTGATATTAAATCCTGATTCTTTACTTGACTTATTTGTGGTTAAATCTAAAACAGTCATATTTAAAATCAGAATATGTTTGGGAGAGATATAAACAGTCAAAATAATTTGGGTTAGTGGCACTCGTATATGCACAATAATTTTTACTTGTTTCATATGCTCATTAACTCCTGTTTTAAGCTTCTAATGGCTGTCATAATTACTCATCGGTCTAGGGAGACGAGGCTTCACTTCTTTTCGTTTTACATTCCCTGCATCCTTTGGTCTTCCCTTGTCTATATAACTGACCGATAATCCTCCAGTAAAAATCAATTCTTTCTTCTCTCAAACAATGACTCCGTTTGGTTGGTTTTACTGCTATGGCTCAGACAAGGTGACTATTTGGAACAATGGAGTTCCAACTCATTATCCTATCAACAACATTCCTTCTAATCTCTGGATTCAATTTCCAGAAATCATTAAAAATGATTTGTTGACTGTTCAAAGAGATCTTCATCTCCGTTCTCTTCGTCAGCGGGAGGGAATCATTCGTCTTGCTATTCTTTTTATTGAAGATAAGAAGAAGAATTAATTGCTATCCTCCTGTTTCTCTTCACTGTTAGCTTTGTCAGTCTTTTAGACTAGGACTAAGGCTGTTGATGTTAGGGATTCTCGACTAGGGCAATCCTGTAATTTTCTACATGTAATTTAAGTTTCATGAAATGTATTCGTTTGATATATTAATGAAATTTTACTTTATTGCAGGATTTTGCCTCTGCGTCGTTTCATATTCTGATGACCCTTTACATTCTGATAATAATCAAGTTGTGATGCTCACGTGGTAGTATTTATTTGCTTGGTTTATTTTTGGTTATTCTTAAATGGGATTATTTTATCAGAATAATTGTTTAAATGGGATTACTTGATTAATGGGATTACTTGGTTAGTGGGACGGTTTTTCTCCTTGAAAAACTGCATGTGATAAGTAATTATTACTGAATACCCGTGCCCATTAATTATTTTTTACTGATGCATGCCTGACAGGTGTCCAAAGACCTTTCATATTCGTCTCAACGGTTATCTTTTACCATGTATAAGTAAAAGAGAGAAAATATTGTAAAATCTTTTATTCACTTTTATACTCTATCTCTCTCTTTTTCCTCTTATACTCTCACTATTTTCTGACGATTTATCACACAGGCATTTTCTCGAACACCTTTCAGACACTCAAAATTTTCACTGATTTCTCAATGGCACCTAAATATATTATCTTCAATGGAGCAAAGTTTGTTCCTAATAACTATGTTGCCATTCTTACCACGCAAGAAGCTCCATCAGAACTTCACTTTGTTCAGGACTTCTTAGCTAATAGTGAAATCGGATACGCTTTGACTCAACCATCAAGTTTTTCTGGATCACAAGTGCTGACATTTTGGAGAACAGGGGTTTATGATGATGGTGGTAATCGTGGATCTCCTAGTATTGTCTTTACAGCAAATGAGGAGGATTATGTTGTTACTCCAACAGTGGTTCGCAGGGCTCTCCATTTACCAGAAAATGTTCAATTTAGTGCTGCTGTTGAGGAACCACTGCTTCAGGAAATGATGGTTGATTTGGGCTATGAAGAAAGTTTAGCAAAAATAGGTCAACTCAAACGTGCACACATGCGCCGAGAATGGAGATTTTTCTTTGACTGCATCACAAAGGCATTTGGTAACAAATGTACAAATTTTGATGCCATTCCAATCTTGTCTCAACAAATTGGGTATGCTCTTCTCCATCAGTCTCATTTTGATTTTGCTAGAACTGTGCTATGCTTTATTGGTGACAGAATGAAAGAGGATAGGAATATTGTCTATTTTGCTAGATTCTGTCAATTAATTTATAGTCACTGTACAGAAGATGAACCAGTCTTAGCCAGTGACCTGTTATAATCCTTTAAGCTAGCCAAAAGGGCTTTTACTGATTTACTAAATGCTGAAAACAAAAAGGCAATTTTGAGACCTTTTATGTAATAACCCCAATTTTTGGGAAATTTTTGAAACCCTTATGAATAGTGTTTTTGCTGAATGAGAAAACTTTTCATGCCACACTATGTAGGGGTTCTGATATGGATATTCTGAGATTTTATTAGTACTTTATATGGGATATAAGTATATGTAAAGATCGTCAGAATCCAAATCCGAACACTTTGATTTTTCCCGGAAATACACTAGATACGGAAAGATTTGAGAAAAAGGTAACAGGATAAAAAGGATTTAAATTAAAGGATTATAGGAGAGGATCATAAAAGGAATATAATATATTGAGAAAGGTTAAGGGAACCTAAGTAATAAGATCCCGGGTATGATCCTTCAAACGAAAACGAAAGTTAAGCGAACCGTATAACAGATCAGCGGTCATTAGGCAAACAATTAGGAAGTTAATCAAAGGGATTAGAGAGGATGATGTCACCCAACCAATGAGAAGAGGACAAGGAGGGCAGGATGACATCATGAGGATGACACAAGCATGACATGCGAAGGAAGGAGATGTGGTGGCTTTTTAACCACACAAAATCAAGGGCAACTAGGTAATTTACTAAAACAAACACAAAAATCAAACCAACCAAGCCAAGCAAATCATTTTTCATCAAAATCAAAAAGAAACCAAGGCATTGTTCTTCATGCTCTCGGCCAAAACAGAACCAGAACACTAAAACTGCTGTATCTCCTTCATTTCTCACTCAAATATTGTGTTCTATAGCTCATTGAAAAGGTATTGAGATGGCCTACAACTCTTGTTCACAAGTCTCGTCCAAATAATCATGGAAAGACCCTCATTTTTACAGTTCTTTAAATCGGACTTTTAGAAACTTCAAAGTCTAACTTTGTGTTCTTGATTTCTTTGGAAAGATCAAGCTTGTAGGAGGCTCCCTAAGGCTTCCTAGCAACTTAACACCTCCCAAGGAAGGTATAAACTTCAAACCCTAGCCTTTACTTTATTTGTTAGTAAGTTTAATGGTTGGTGTTGTGAAATGAGAAGCACGGATTGTGATTATTAGTAGTTTGGTTTGATTTGGAAGTGTTTTGGTAATTGAAGCTTGATTATAGTTCATAGGTCTTGATTGTGGTTGTTTGAGTTGAAAACCTTGGAGATTATGGACTGATGTGGTATGGTTTAGGTGAAGTTTTGTTGTATTGATGGTTATGAGTTGGTTGGTGGTTAATTGGAGTAGTTTAAACATTGGTAATCGCGTAAACATAGCCGTCGTAACGTCTGATTTTCTTTGGACTGTTTTTGTGCATAACATTAGGACCCGAGAACCCCCTGATAGATTATGACCACTGCCATTTTTAGATAGCTCATGTTACGAGCTTCGTTTTGATATGTAGTTCGTTCGATTCCGATGCACGGTTTAGGAGAAACGACCGTTTCAAGTAACGGCGTTTCGCGAACGAAACTTTTCCCCTCGCCTTACTTTGAAACATAGGTTAAAGACCAAAAAGGGTTAATTAATGTTTGAAACATTTATGGTAAGTGTGTTAGGCAGTTGGTAAGACACTCGCGAAGGAATCGCCTTAAAACTCGTAAAGGTTAAATTATTAAAAATGGTGGAGCCGAGGGTACTCGAGTGACTTAAGAGAATCAGTAAGCGCAAAACAAGCGTTAGAGTCTAAGTTAGTTAAAGTATAGATTTACAAGTGACTTTGGTTTAATTCCAACTTACTTGTTGTTTATAGGTTACCAGACTCGTCCCGAGCCATTCGTAACCCCCAGTCGCTCAGGCAAGTTTTCTACCCGTTATACTGTTGTTGTGATGTATATATGTATATGCATTATCTTGCGATAGATGCATGATGTTTATATTAGCAAATGTTGCAATATATTGAAGCATGCTGCTATGGTATATATATGCATGCCTGTTTCATATTCTTTCCATATATAATTGTTGATTCAGTTGATAATACCTATGCTAGAGGATAGCGGTAACTTGCATATACCCTTAGTATAGGGACCCAAAAGGTGGAAATATTTTCTAAACCGGGAGTCGAGGATCCCGAGTAGATTTTGTATATATGTATATATATACATATATATTTATATAAATATATGGTTTTAGTTTTCAAAACTATTAATCGAATAAGGTTTATTCGATAACTTTATTTTATTTAATGAATATTATTTTGAATATTCATTCGAGGACTTATGACTCCTTTATTTTATTATTGAATATTATTTGAATATTCATTTGAGGATGTATGACTCCTTTATTTTATTTAATGAATATTATTTATAATATTCATTCGAGATATTATGACTCCGCTTATTACTGAAATATATTCCTTATTTTATTAAAGAATAAGGTGTCAATAGTCAAACTTATTTTCGATTATTCAAATAAAGATAGTACTTTCATATAAGTATATCTTTGGTTATTTGATATCCATTTCAAGTATAAGTTTTAATACTTCTACTTCGATTATTTTTATAAAGATTATTCTTTATGGGAATATTATTTAAATAATAATATTCAGACATTTTCTAAATATAATGGGGACTGATTTACTTCATTAAATCAGCTTTACCCCAAACATTCTTAAAAATGTTTTCGAGTCTTCAAAATGAATTTAAAAGGTAGAGCGGATCCCAAAACTTGTTTTCAAATTCAAGATCTTCCATTTTAAGGGGACTTGAATACTCGCTCAAAAACCTAAGGGATCCGGCTCTGTGGTGTATTTTATATTCGCAACAAGGTTGCTGTTTTGTTAAATGAATCGATTACTTACCCAACACTCGGGAAGTAAAATTCTTGGAACAAGTTAATCCATTAACAGGCATCGCCTGGGAAATATCGGTGAGTTCTCCTTTCCAACTAGATACGACTTCTTGGTGGAGCCGTATCAACAAGTTTCTACTTGGGGAAAGGGGGAACGAGCTTTACGTTTCAGAGTCATGGATTTCATCTGAACTAGGAGTGGCGTAAGTGGTCGAGTGGCGCCGGCCCAGCCTTATTATATTGGCCCAAATGGCCTGGAAGTTCCGCTAAGGCGGTCCATTCCTTAGGAGTTCAGTGTTCGGTTGACAAGTAAATCCGACAGGTTCTCCTCTACATGTAGAAAATGGTGGGGTTGTACTACTACGACTGATCATCGTAAGTGGTCTTCCTGGCGCGGAAAACTCCCGTAATGAGTTCATCATCCAATTGGATATTTCTGCAACACTACCCAGAGCACTTCGATAGAAAGGCTACGGCTGGGCGATTGTTGAGTGTTGGCAGGGTCAAGTTTTCAAAATGATGTTTGCATCAAATGAAGTATCTCGTAACTTCATTTTATTTTGATGATATTTTAAAGATTTAATCTATTCAAATCTGGTCTTGTAGTCTCATCTACGTGATGAACTTTTGAAACTAATTATAACTTGAACGGTGGTAGTTCAAGTAGTATTTGGAAAAGATATAAGTATATTGGAGTATCTTGTAACTTCATCTTTTAAACTTATATCTAGTAAATGATTATCTTATGCATGACAAAGATTTTCAGAAAAAAAACGTTGAGACAAGGTTAGATATATGAGATCACCTTGCAACAATATTTTTATACAGTTATAAACTGGAACTCTGTGTATATTATGTATGGAAGAGGACTTCCAAGATTTTGAAAAGTATATATGTATATATACTGAATATTTTGCGACTTCATCGCATTAAGATATCAACTTGGTTCATTTCTTTTGACCAAGACTTTCATGAGTACTATGAGAAGGCTCATATACTATTAATCATTATACATATTATTTTGGTGGGCTTGCTGCTCACCCTTGCTTTCTTCTTTCATCATACAACAACAGATAGAAAAGATGAACAGAACCAAGCTCCCGATTCGCAAGTGATTAGGAGACGTTCCGCAGTTTTCTAGAAGCATTGATGCCGCCGTAGCTGAGGTAGGAACTACCAATAGGCTAGGCTTTCAACTTTTGATGTACCAGATTTATTTATATTTATGAATTGTAATAATGGCAAAGAAATGTAAATTTATTCAGAAAACCTTTTAAGGTGTATTGGCAGATAATTGTGGAATAAAATGACTTGTGGTTATTTTTGGATGTTCATCTCTGAGACTATAACGTGTGGTGTGTGTGTTTATTGTGGGGTCACAGTACAGAGTAGTTGAGTAATTATTAAGATTGGGTGTTATTAAGGGAAATGGAACTCGTGACGACCCGGATCCCCGACCCCGGATCTGGGGGGTGTTACAGAAATGGTATCAGAGCCAAGCGTTATAAACCTCAGAGATGATGGGACGTTAAGATAATAAGTTCACTAAGATAATAAGAACTCTTGCCAAGTTCATAGTCGGACTACCTAACGTACTACTAACAGTTAAAACCCTTATGGGAACCCTTATAAATGTAGCGATAGAAGCGTAGTTCGTTATCGTATATGGTAGCGGGACTCCGAACCCTGAAGTTGAGGAAAATCAACGCGATGATGTTTTATTACTAATTGGAGATCAGATTGTGGATCCAATAGAGCGTCCTAATGCAGGACCGGATGATGTTGATATTGAGGATGTAGCGGTTGAGGATGTTGTCCTAGAAGGGATAGTTGCTGAGGAGGATCCCATGGAGGATCCTGACGAGATTGGATAAAGGACCACTGATGAATTGATGACCCTGGTTGGGTCGACTACCAGAGGTAGGATTGGCCGGTCACTACCAGAGGTTCGTTCAAGTTTGTAAAGATAGTAGCCCCTTTAACGCGGCTTACTCGTAAGACTGAGAAGTTCGAATGGACAGAGAAATGCGAGAACAACTTTTAAGAACCGAAGCAAAGGTTGGTGACGTTCCCTATGTTGGCGTTGCCGGATGGAAAATGAGATTTTGTGAAATGTAGTGACGCTTCGCATAAGGAATTAGGGTGCTTCTTATACAGCACAGCAAGGTAATCGCGTACGCGTCAAGATAATTAAGGGAATATAAAATTCGATATCCCCACCCATGAGCTTGGGCTCGTGGCAATAGTTTTTCCCTAAAGATTGGAGGCACTACTTGTATGGAGAGAAGTGCAAGATTTACACAAACCATAGGAGCTCTAGTACCTTTTTACGTAGAAAGAGCTCAACATACGCCAGAGGAGGCGGTTAGAGCTAATCAAGAGTTATGAGTGGGAGATTCTTTATCATTCGGGGAAAGCCAATGTGGTGGCTGATGCTATTAGTAAAAAGGAGAGACTCAAGATGATAATGTCTTTGGGAGAGTTGATAAGAGATTTTGAGAAAATGGAAATAGTAGTGAAGGTAACCGGAGCCGGTACCGAAAAGCTGTTTGAGATTGCAATAGAGACCGAATTATTGGAAAAGAGCATATTGTGCCAGAAAAAGGTGATGAATGAAGGCAGAGAGCCAACAAATAAATATGAGATTAATACTGAGAAAGATGATAAGGGAATAATGAGGTATTCCTATAGAATTTGGGTTCCGAAAGTTCAAGAGCTTAAGGATGAGAACTTAGATGAGAGCCATAGTTTGAGGAATAGGATTTAGGGCAAACCCAGAGTGTGATAGTCAGGGAGGTTGCCATCAAGAAAGAAAGAACCCATAACATAATAGAGTGGAAAACAAGGTTTTTAATGTATAAGATAACCCCGATTATGGGAGAAGGTTGAAACATTTCATACTAAGGAAACAGAAAGTCGAGTAAGGAAAGGAGACCCGAGACGGTACTCCTATATGGCAATTTATGGACCTGTCTAGATAGAACTTAGACTATTATCCCCAACCACCACCCTGAGGGGACAATACGGCAGGAAATTCTTTCATGACCTTTAAATCGTTAAGCTCTCAGAGTTCCAAGGAACAGGTTGACCTAGTCGAGGCAAGAGCCTGGCTAAAGGAAATATAGGAATCATTTGAGATTCTAAATGATTGACGAATCACAAAAGACTGTTTTTATCACTCACCCTCCTAAGAGAGAGACCACCTGCTGGTGAAAGGCCAAGGAAGGCACGGAGCAAGAGATTATAATAAACTGATTAAAGTTCAGCCAATTGTTTTCGGGAAAGTAATTCCCAAGGTTATGGAATAGTGTAAAAGCTTTAGAGCCAGAACAAAGGCAGACGAGTATGATGAATTATGAATCTAAGTTGTAAAAGTTATCAAGATTCGTTCTGAAGACACGAATCCAGAATGACGGGATGTTTGAAATCAATGCTTATGTTGTGTTGGTTCATGAAATAACGATAAGAGAAAGGAATATAAAGGCAAGAGAGTTTGAGGAATGATAAGGGAGTTGGGTATGAGGAAACCCTAAAGACTCGTAGAAATAGAAATAGAAGAGTATATAATCGTCAGGATGAGGGTGATTCACCATGAGTTAAAATTGATGGTTGAAGGCATAAGAGTTATGTATATTTTATCCCCTTTAAGTTGGGAGGATTCGAGGAAAACCTTGAGATAGTTCGAAGGATAAATATTGAGACGCGGATAGACTGAGGAGACAAGGAAGTAAGAAATTAGGAAAATTGGATGAAGGAAGTGACCTTCAAGAATGTGAAGTGTAAGACCGGTGGCTTGATATCCAGGAAGGGAGACGCCAGGTATGAAAGATATCCCAACATTGAGATGACTGTTGAGATAAACAACAAAAGTAAATAAGGATTTATTAAGAAGAAGTTCACGTTGAACACGACCAATATCTTCCAGATCATCCATGTGATCATTACCAAATCAGGAAAGAAAAGCGGATAACCATTTTTATCTTTTGGAGGCCATGTGGATTGACCTTAACTTGAATAAGGATGCTATTGTGAAATTCGGTATAGACTATCGAGGTGGAAATGATTGAATAAGACACCCTTATCAGGGATATATGACTTGATTTATCCATGGAAGGATGCAGGTACCTTTTAAAGGTGGAATTAAGGATAGAACATCGGTAACTTAAAATGAATCCTAGGGGAATGCATAAAGGTTGGCATTTTACCCTTAATAGGAACAGTATGAGTTTTGACAGAATGATTGGGAAAGGGTTAAGGTAACAACAACCTTTAAGAATCAGTGGAGAAATTTTTCAGAAGTATATAGACAATGATTCTGGTATTAATAAATGGTATCTTGATATGCCCTGTATCTAGGGAATACAGGAGGAACGATTGAAGGATAACCTTAGAGGTTTTACAAGGAGAAAGGTAATATTCAAAATTCTCAAGAATAGAAATGTTGATAAAGAAAATATGACGTAATTATAATGTTGCCAAGTGGGGCACATGTTAAACCACGAGAAAGTATGGATCGAACCAGTAATGGTCGAAATTGTTCAGGGCAATTAGGACTTAAGATAAAAGATGTTCTAAGTATGATTAAGAGTCAGTCTTGACAGTGATTAGCCTCTAAAGATTGAGGCAATAACTTATGGAAAAATGGTGATATTTTTTTTATTTACTCATCAGATATTAAAGAAAAGCATTTTCACATAAGCTGTGATTGAAATAAGGTAGAAAATTTATTTGGAGGTGGTTAAAATGACATTGACTGTAAGGAACTATTACTATCAGGAAAGGCCAAAGAGGTGGCCGACACTTTAACGGTAAAAGGATAATTGTAGGCGCTTGTGCCAAAGGATACAGTGATGATGGTTAAAAGCTGAAGGTTGTATTATGGTTTGGAAGATTGACATTCCTTCTGATGACTGTGCAATACCCAGCCGTAATAGTAGTTAGTAAAGGTTTAATTCGTGTAATCGCCATGAGCGGGCTATCTATCTCAGAAGATACTATCTTGAGATAAGTCAGGACCATATTTCAAAAAGGACTAAACAAACCTTTGAGTTAAGTCTTCTATTGAAGGCATATGATTAAGAATGGTATTAACCTGCTATCGTTGCTTTGAGCGAAACTCTTCTGCAAATTTTATCTGCTTCATGTCATGTATGTATGTCAGAATCAGGAGTGTACTCCATGAATCATGAATGGTGATTATGTTACCTCCTTAGAAGGATTTGATACGACATGTATGGACTCCGTATGGTTAGCTATTAAGATTTCATGGAAAGTGAATGATGACAGTGGGTCAGTGGTGGACCATAGTAAGGCAGCAATGATTCTGCGAGTAACGAGCTGATTACAACCGTGAGAGTTGTATTGGAATGGATGTTGAGATTGAGTACCACTAATCGGGTCGTGGTAGTGTATAAGTTATCATTGATAGACTAATTAAGTAGAGTATCTACCTAGTGAATATTTATTCTTTCTTATCAATAGAGAGTCGTATTATTATACGAAGAAGGTTGCGGTATAGAAATGGGTTCTAGTAACGATGAGGTCTAGAATGAGATCCCAAATTCGATTTTCGATGTCAAGGGAGTTTCAAAGGTGATTGTGTATAAGCTCGAGGAAGAGCATGGGTCCATAGAATGATGAACGGAATAGAAATATTTAGGCATGGGAAATACGATGCTATAATACTTGATGCTGATATAAATACGTTTATGTTTTGTTCTCCTATGACAAACCTCTATAATTCAGAGGTAGGTTCCAAGCCAGATATTTTGTGGCAGTATATATATTTTTTTATATATACAATTCTCTTCAGTTCGTTCTTTTCTCTTCTTTTCATTTCATGTAATCTGAGAAGAACAACCCTTCCAGAAGGGGAGGTATTGCCGAATGACTATCTATCTGTGTGATAGAAGCCTAGTAGGATACCATCTATTGTTTAATTGCTTGTCAAGTACTAAAGGCTGGCCACCTTCTGTACTAACTATGCAATATAACAAGTGTTCATGATCATAGTGATCTCTCAACAAATTCCTTTACTTCTATTTGATTGATCAAATTTTGGAAAATAGAAACAACTGAAAAAGGAGTAATAAAGTGGTGGTAGTATGCGGAATGGAAACACATTTGTGATACTAAGGTTGTCGTGGTCATTAAAAGGTTATAGAACGCTAACGAGCAAAAGTATAACTAGTATAATATTAGGAACGGAAGGATGTAGCGATTACGAACTAGAAAAGAATGGGTATTTAGAAGCAAAAGCTCTAATGCTAAACGCTATAATGAGAGTCTGTGCAATAGACTTGAAAGAATTTGGAATGATCACTTAACGCGGATTTAGTTATATCACGACAATAGATCATATGTCATTATCGAGGTGTCACCTTATGAGATCCTTGAGGGAAGATAATGTCGATCTCCCTTATGTTAGGATGAAGTTGTAGAGCGCAAGATGCTCGGACCCGCAGTAGTCCAAAGGACCAGGGATATAATAGATCTAATCAGAGGACGGCTGGTAGTAACCCAAGATGGACATAAGAGGTATGCTGATTTGACTCAAAAAGGACAAAGAGTATGAAATAGGGGGCCTAGTAATGTTATAGGTATCCCCTTGGAAACCCTTGAAAAGGATTGATGAGGTTCGGAAAGAAAGGAAAGCTAATTCTACAATTTGTTGGACCCTTGGATATATTAAGACGTTTGGGAAGTTAGCATATGAGCTAGCCCTACCCCCGAACCTGTAGCAAGTTCATAACGTGTTCCACGTATCAATGTTAAGGAAGTGTAATTCGGATGCCAGAAAAATAGGGGCATATGAGCGCATAGACATGCAACCAAACGTAACCTATATGGAGCAACCAGGAAGGGTATAGAGTAAAAAGGAACGAGTGCTTAGGAGAAGGGTTATCAAACTAGTAAGAGTTTGATGGTAGAACCACAATGTGGGAAAATTTACTCGAGAGTTAGAAAGTGCAATGCTAAGAGAGTATCCCTATTCATTTTCTATCTGATTCCGGGACAGAATCCTTTTAAGGAGGGGAGACTGTAATAACCCCAATTTTTGGGAAATTTTTGAAACCCTTATGAATAGTGTTTTTGCTGAATGAGAAAACTTTTCATGCCACACTATGTAGGGGTTCTGATATGGATATTCTGAGATTTTATTAGTACTTTATATGGGATATAAGTATATGTAAAGATCGTCAGAATCCAAATCCGAACACTTTGATTTTTCCCGGAAATACACTAGATACGGAAAGATTTGAGAAAAAGGTAACAGGATAAAAAGGATTTAAATTAAAGGATTATAGGAGAGGATCATAAAAGGAATATAATATATTGAGAAAGGTTAAGGGAACCTAAGTAATAAGATCCCGGGTATGATCCTTCAAACGAAAACGAAAGTTAAGCGAACCGTATAACAGATCAGCGGTCATTAGGCAAACAATTAGGAAGTTAATCAAAGGGATTAGAGAGGATGATGTCACCCAACCAATGAGAAGAGGACAAGGAGGGCAGGATGACATCATGAGGATGACACAAGCATGACATGGGAAGGAAGGAGATGTGGTGGCTTTTTAACCACACAAAATCAAGGGCAACTAGGTAATTTACTAAAACAAACACAAAAATCAAACCAACCAAGCCAAGCAAATCATTTTTCATCAAAATCAAAAAGAAACCAAGGCATTGTTCTTCATTCTCTCGGCCAAAACAGAACCAGAACACTAAAACTGCTGTATCTCCTTCATTTCTCACTCAAATATTGTGTTCTATAGCTCATTGAAAAGGTATTGAGATGGCCTACAACTCTTGTTCACAAGTCTCGTCCAAATAAATCATGGAAAGACCCTCATTTTTACAGTTCTTTAAATCGGACTTTTAGAAACTTCAAAGCCTAACTTTGTGTTCTTGATTTCTTTGGAAAGATCAAGCTTGTAGGAGGCTCCCTAAGGCTTCCTAGCAACTTAACACCTCCCAAGGAAGGTATAAACTTCAAACCCTAGCCTTTACTTTATTTGTTAGTAAGTTTAATGGTTGGTGTTGTGAAATGAGAAGCACGGATTGTGATTATTAGTAGTTTGGTTTGATTTGGAAGTGTTTTGGTAATTGAATCTTGATTATAGTTCATAGGTCTTGATTGTGGTTGTTTGAGTTGAAAACCTTGGAGATTATGGACTGATGTGGTATGGTTTAGGTGAAGTTTTGTTGTATTGATGGTTATGAGTTGGTTGGTGGTTAATTGGAGTAGTTTAAACATTGGTAATCGCGTAAACATAGCCGTCGTAACGTCTGATTTTCTTTGGACTGTTTTTGTGCATAACATTAGGACCCGAGAACCCCCTGCTAGATTATGACCACTGCCATGTTTAGATAGCTCATGTTACGAGCTTCGTTTTGATATGTAGTTCGTTCGATTCCGATGCACGGTTTAGGAGAAACGACCGTTTCAAGTAACGGCGTTTCGCGAACGAAACTTTTCCCCTCGCCTTACTTTGAAACATAGGTTAAAGACCAAAAAGGGTTAATTAATGTATGAAACATTTATGGTAAGTGTGTTAGGCAGTTGGTAAGACACTCGCGAAGGAATCGCCTTAAAACTCGTAAAGGTTAAATTATTAAAAATGGTGGAGCCGAGGGTACTCGAGTGACTTAAGAGAATCAGTAAGCGCAAAACAAGCGTTAGAGTCTAAGTTAGTTAAAGTATAAATTTACAAGTGACTTTGGTTTAATTCCAACTTACTTGTTGTTTATAGGTTACCAGACTCGTCCCGAGCCATTCGTAACCCCCAGTCGCTCAGGCAAGTTTTCTACCCGTTATACTGTTGTTGTGATGTATATATGTATATGCATTATCTTGCGATAGATGCATGATGTTTATATTAGCAAATGTTGCAATATATTGAAGCATGCTGCTATGGTATATATATGCATGCCTGTTTCATATTCTTTCCATATATAATTGTTGATTCAGTTGATAATACCTATGCTAGAGGATAGCGGTAACTTGCATATACCCTTAGTATAGGGACCCAAAAGGTGGAAATATTTTCTAAACCGGGAGTCGAGGATCCCGAGTAGATTTTGTATATATGTATATATATACATATATATTTATATAAATATATGGTTTTAGTTTTCAAAACTATTAATCGAATAAGGTTTATTCGATAACTTTATTTTATTTAATGAATATTATTTTGAATATTCATTCGAGGACTTATGACTCCTTTATTTTATTATTGAATATTATTTGAATATTCATTTGAGGATGTATGACTCCTTTATTTTATTTAATGAATATTATTTATAATATTCATTCGAGATATTATGACTCCGCTTATTACTGAAATATATTCCTTATTTTATTAAAGAATAAGGTGTCAATAGTCAAACTTATTTTCGATTATTCAAATAAAGATAGTACTTTCATATAAGTATATCTTTGGTTATTTGATATCCATTTCAAGTATAAGTTTTAATACTTCTACTTCGATTATTTTTATAAAGATTATTCTTTATGGGAATATTATTTAAATAATAATATTCAGACATTTTCTAAATATAATGGGGACTGATTTACTTCATTAAATCAGCTTTACCCCAAACATTCTTAAAAATGTTTTCGAGTCTTCAAAATGAATTTAAAAGGTAGAGCGGATCCCAAAACTTGTTTTCAAATTCAAGATCTTCCATTTTAAGGGGACTTGAATACTCGCTCAAAAACCTAAGGGATCCGGCTCTGTGGTGTATTTTATATTCGCAACAAGGTTGCTGTTTTGTTAAATGAATCGATTACTTACCCAACACTCGGGAAGTAAAATTCTTGGAACAAGTTAATCCATTAACAGGCATCGCCTGGGAAATATCGGTGAGTTCTCCTTTCCAACTAGATACGACTTCTTGGTGGAGCCGTATCAACAAGTTTCTACTTGGGGAAAGGGGGAACGAGCTTTACGTTTCAGAGTCATGGATTTCATCTGAACTAGGAGTGGCGTAAGTGGTCGAGTGGCGCCGGCCCAGCCTTATTATATTGGCCCAAATGGCCTGGAAGTTCCGCTAAGGCGGTCCATTCCTTAGGAGTTCAGTGTTCGGTTGACAAGTAAATCCGACAGGTTCTCCTCTACATGTAGAAAATGGTGGGGTTGTACTACTACGACTGATCATCGTAAGTGGTCTTCCTGGCGCGGCAAACTCCCGTAATGAGTTCATCATCCAATTGGATATTTCTGCAACACTACCCAGAGCACTTCGATAGAAAGGCTACGGCTGGGCGATTGTTGAGTGTTGGCAGGGTCAAGTTTTCAAAATGATGTTTGCATCAAATGAAGTATCTCGTAACTTCATTTTATTTTGATGATATTTTAAAGATTTAATCTATTCAAATCTGGTCTTGTAGTCTCATCTACGTGATGAACTTTTGAAACTAATTATAACTTGAACGGTGGTAGTTCAAGTAGTATTTGAAAAAGATATAAGTATATTGGAGTATCTTGTAACTTCATCTTTTAAACTTATATCTAGTAAATGATTATCTTATGCATGACAAAGATTTTCAGAAAAAAAATGTTGAGACAAGGTTAGATATATGAGATCACCTTGCAACAATATTTTTATACAGTTATAAACTGGAACTCTGTGTATATTATGTATGGAAGAGGACTTCCAAGATTTTGAAAAGTATATATGTATATATACTGAATATTTTGCGACTTCATCGCATTAAGATATCAACTTGGTTCATTTCTTTTGACCAAGACTTTCATGAGTACTATGAGAAGGCTCATATACTATTAATCATTATACATATTATTTTGGTGGGCTTGCTGCTCACCCTTGCTTTCTTCTTTCATCATACAACAACAGATAGAAAAGATGAACAGAACCAAGCTCCCGATTCGCAAGTGATTAGGAGACGTTCCGCAGTTTTCTAGAAGCATTGATGCCGCCGTAGCTGAGGTAGGAACTACCAATAGGCTAGGCTTTCAACTTTTGATGTACCAGATTTATTTATATTTATGAATTGTAATAATGGCAAAGAAATGTAAATTTATTCAGAAAACCTTTTAAGGTGTATTGGCAGATAATTGTGGAATAAAATGACTTGTGGTTATTTTTGGATGTTCATCTCTGAGACTATAACGTGTGGTGTGTGTGTTTATTGTGGGGTCACAGTACAGAGTAGTTGAGTAATTATTAAGATTGGGTGTTATTAAGGGAAATGGAACTCGTGACGACCCGGATCCCCGACCCCGGATCTGGGGGTGTTACATTTTAGAATTCCCTTAGTTGTCAAACAAGCCCTGGTAAATGCTGATGTTGCCAAATACTCTGTAATTTATCCTGATGTACCACAACCACAACATCAACCACAACCTCAGCCACAACCTCAACCATAACCATCAGAACCTACTTCTATCCCTCATCAAACACAAACATCAAAATATGCTCATTATCCATCAGCACATACTACAGTGCAGCCTTCTTCTGCTAGAGCAACAGCATCAAGATCTAAGAAAGTTTCACAGCAGAAAAGAAGGAGGATCATCTTGAGAGATGAATCAGATGATGAGGCACAGGTTCAACCTACAGAACCTGTTGTTCCTGCAGCTGAGAAAGTCTCTTCTCAGAAAGATACAGAGACTGGGAGTTCTAGGTCCCTAAAAAGGCCTAGAACAATTAATTCTGATTATGCAGCTCCTATAGTCTCTTCAAAAGCAAAAAGATTTAAAACATTAGCAAAAAAGGCCTGCAGATTCTGGTAAAGGAATGGAAGCAGCAGCTAAGGAAGGGGGTCAGGAATCTCTGATCTCATAAGACCCTGTTGAAGCTCACAATTCTCCAAGTGCTGATCCAGACCTTCATGCAACTCATCACTCTCCACTTCATGAGCCATAAACAACTTATATTCCCACACCTCCAATATCTCCAGTACATGCTGATAACCAGGGGCCAAGTGATGAAATTGACATCCATAACTTGGAAGTGCCTCAGGTTTTGCATCTGGAAGCTCCACCAACTACACAACTTTCTTAGCACACTCCTCCGGCCACTCCAGTGCTAAATTCTGATGATCATGGAGATGGTCTCCAATTGCTTCTCATACAGTCATTTTTTCAGTAGATGATGATAGTGAAGATTCTGCCACTTCTGTTGCACTGCCTGTTGCAAACTCTGATGAAGCTGATATTAATGTAGATGCTGATGTAGCTGGTCCATCTGGACATGCTCCTCTACCACCAGCTTCTAAGGTTGCTTTTATCGAGAAGTTTGTAGAATGGGCTCCTCCAGTTCCTTGGAGTGAGACTCAAAGAGGGAAAGAGTGGATCAAAGACTGGAATAATGTTGAATTTGTCCCTAATGCAGCTGTTCTTTCTGAACATCTGACAAAAGCTGGTGAGATGTTTGCCAATGATGATTTCAAGACACATCTTAGAGTTACAGCACTGAGTACAAGGCACCTTCAAGGTCAACACTCAGCAACTCACGACCAACTTGACAAAATTCGAAATAAATTGCAAGAGGATGCGGAGAAGATCAAAGTAGAGAAGCAAAAGTTTTTCAAGCCTAACTTTGACCGTTTAGAAAATACTGAAAAGTCTCAAGACAAGCAGCAAGCTCAAATTTATGATCTTTTACAAAATCAAGCTGTTCAACAAGTTCAGCTTAATGAACTTCAAAATTCTGTGGAATTGCTTGTCTCCCTGCTTCTTCCTGATGATGCCAAAAAGGGGGAGAAAGTAATTAAGTCCAAATGCAAGTCTACTAAATCAAAGAAAGAAAAAGATGATGAAATTGAAGATCAGGGAAACTCTGAAAAGGGTGGAGGTCAAAGAAAAAGCAAAGGCTCTTCATTACAGAAAGACAGAACTACAAGTAAAAGGCTAAGTTCTGATTCTGGCAAGAAATCAAGCTCAGGTAAACAAGTTCTAGTCAATCCTCAAGATCTTGATGAAGAGATCTCAAAGAAGCTGTTTCTTAAAGAAAATCCAGGGATGGATCTTGAAATGCTGGAAGAAGAAGAAGCTAGACTGAAATCTACAATTGATAAGTCACAATCTAAGTCTAAAGCTTCTGCAACAGCAAAGAAACCTCCACAGGATAAAGGCATTGTGATTAAAGAAAGAACAAGTGTTGAGGCATATAAAGCCAAATCACAAGTGGTGTATGATCCAAAGTTTAAGGGCAAAGGTAAAGTTGATGAACCTGTAAGGGTTTACATGCCAACTATGGATGAACAAATAGATGTTGATGAAGATACTGATCTGATTTTGAAGAAAAAGAAAGATTCTCAAACAACCTCTGACATAGCTCAAGTTGTTCAAAGTCAAGAGTTAGTAAATTCAGATGCTACAAGGAAGCAAGCAACCTCTGACACAGCTCAAGTTAGCTTGACATCAGGAGATAAGGGAATAACCTCTGACATTGCTCATGTTAAACCTTCAACTACTCTACCAGGATTCACCCAAGCTAAACAATCTGCTCAAACTCTGAAGAGTACATCAAGAGGTTTTCAGAGTAGATTGCTTCTAGGAAAGGAGGCAAGAGATAAAACTGGTTTGGGAAATGCTGATGAAAGAAGAGTAAGCAACACAACTCTAGATCCTACATCTCTGTCTGAACCAGGGATATGCACAACTCTTGAAAGATTGGATCAATTGGAGTCTGTACAGATGGTTTACCACTCTACACTGAAAGAATAGGTTATGTTATATTTCATGACAGATGGGAGGGTATTCCAGATTACGCAGGATCCTGTTAACTTCAAGTACTATGAGGAATTGAAACATGTGCTATATTTGCTTCAAGTAAAGAACAAGTCTACAGATGATGCTGCCAAATTCTTAAGGTCTAATATTGAGAGACAGAAGAAACTTTACAGGATAAAGTCTGACAGCTCATACTATCCTAAGTACAGAGCTCGTGATGGAAAAATTGTTGAAATGAAGCCTAACACTGCAAATATTGTTACTACCTTTCTGGGTTATAGGGCTGTTGAATTCAACATAGAATCAGACAAAGCCTATTATATCAGACTTAATGAGGATATAAGAAAGGCAAAGATCAATGATCTCAGAGCTGCTATCTTTCAGATAAGTGAAGATACAGCTGAGCTAAAAGAAGCCAAAAGGAGGATGTTGAATGAACTTGCATATTCTGAGAGATGTCTTTTAAAGAATTATCTCAGGACAACTCCTAATATTAAAGAGATCACATAATGAAGCCAAGTCAGGGACTGTAACTGCTAAATTCTGAAGAACATACAGGCTAAACCTGATATCAGACTTTAAGGATGGTAAAAGCTATAAGTACTGTAAGTTATAGTTTCTTAGTCAAATTCTCATGTGCATTTGTACTTAATATTTTTGACATCATCAAATATATATTAAACTTTTATGTTATGCTAATTTACAAGTTGGGGGAGATTGTTAGATATATTTGAGATGTCATGTCTAATGTGTTTCATGTTTAGTTTTCAGATCTTAACAAACATGAAATATCAGTACTTACTGAAATCAGCACTTACTGGAAGTCAGAACTTGAGGATATCAGTACTTAAATTATCAGGAGATAATTATCAGAAGATGGATATCAGAACTTAAGTGCGGGAGGACGAATAATTAAGGAAAGGCTGATTGAAAGGAAAGAAGATCAAGACTAAATAAAGAAGAGATATGCATGGAGAAGATTTCTATAGAAAATAGAAGACTTGGAAAAGAAGATATCTAATTGATATATTTTAGGATACAGAATCATATTCAATATCAATTAGATATTATCTTGTAACTATGTAGTATATAAACACAGACATAGGGTTTACACTATATGTGTTATCATAATCGAAGTTATTATTTATTGTAACCCTAGCAGCTCTCGTGATAAGTTGTTCATCACTGAGAGAGGACAGTTCCATATTGTAACAGAGTTTATTGTGTTGAATAAAATCTGTTTTCTGTTACTTGTGTTCTTATATTCGATTTGATTGTGATAAACACTGTATTCAACCCCCTTCTACAGTGTGTGTGTGTGACCTAACACAGCATCTTTGAATATCTTCACAATTGCATAGAAATGGTAATGCTTCTTTATTCTCAAATTTCTGCTTAACAGGATGCCACATTCCTTTTGTAAACACCCAACGCATGTGACTGTGTTGTCACTGTCAACATATATTTAAATTTGATCATTTGTCGGGTACATATTTGTCATCCATCAGGTAGTTTTGTTGATCATGCGACGGGTAGCTTTGTTGATCATCCGTCGGGTAACTATTTATCACTTGACTCCATTTCACTTATACAGAATTACAAGATATCTTATATTTACAGTTAATCAACCTATTCTGTATATCCATTAGCAGTCAACATGACTCATATGCTCCTACAGAATCTATACACATCCATCAAATAAAAATATAACAAACATCAATTGCAAACACGCAAAAGTAAAATTATGAAATATCATCATAAAATTGATTAAAATTAATTTAAATGAATTTTTGCTATCTTGTTTATCCTTGGAATAAAAAGTACAATAATATCTATGAGTATTATATTTTACAGACAGACTGTTTTAATCCAAATGAAGCTAATAAAACAGGCTAGAGCAGCTTTCAGTTGTGAGTTGTGACTTCATCAGGAACAACAACCTGTAACCTTGTAAGGCATGCTATCAGAGGTCTAAGCTGATACCACAAGTCTGCAGTAGGAAGGAGACTCGTTAGCTTATGATGCAAATGAGGGGATAGAAATGTAACAAAAATGAGTACAAAATTTGTTGAATCATATAGAAAATCATAGATAATAAAATTCTTTACATGGTAAAAGCAACCTATAACAACTTCCATAAACTGAAGTATCAAACCATACCGATGAAGCAAAAAAATAGAAAGATTTACCTCAAATGAGAGAGTAGCAAAGTAGCATATATGAAAAAGTAAACAAGTATTTAAGTGATAATGACCTCACCTTTGACTGTACCAATCCCAACCTGTGAGAAATTCTCAGTTACTTCTATTGAGATCACATGATAATTACTAACAATCAATGTTGTGGCTATCTAAGATCCAATTGACCCTCCTCCAAGAATGGCAACCTTCTTTACACTTCTTGGTATAGTATCAGTCCACGATCTGACATTCTTGGAACCTGTCAACATAAGTGGATTCCATATATATGGAACTGAGTTTACATGCCCCTATAAATCAGAAATAAAGAAACATGATTAAGTTCATACAGCCAGATTTCAATAGAAATACATGAATACAAAATACATCGAATCGACTCATTAAGAACTTAATGAATACTGTCTACACTCTCTAACTTTTAATTAAATTATTTTCCCAAGATTGCAACCTTCAATGTATGCTATCAGTATTACAGTCTATTAGTTTTAGTAAAATTCCTAAAGACTACACTGGAAGCTTATAGGACAAAAAAACATCTCTAGCACAAAAATGTGATGTGCAACTATATGGACATCTCACTATTTTGATTTAGAAAGATTGATTCCGTAACCTTTTTAGTAGTATTAAGTTGGGAAAAATATTTAATAATGTATATAAAAAAAACAAAAGCAAATAGTTGCATACCAATATGATTTAAAGAGATTTCGATGCACTAACAAGGCATGGGAGTCTTTGCGTCCTTTAAAAGATTAATGATCATTAAGTAGTCAAGTAGACATGCAGGGGTAAACACCCTAGTCTCAACAACAGGTTAGGAACAGAGGAATGTAAGATACATCTACTTGGTACTTCCAATTATATTAAACAGAAGTGGTTGAACTCTCTGTTCAGATTAAAATTACCTTTCTTAACCCTTGACATCATAATTTAGAACCTATACAGGTGGTAGCAAATATTAAAAAATACCTCCAAATCCAGGAATAATGCCAATCTGCAGCTCAGGGTTGCCTAATTGTGCATAAGATGTAGACATATGTGCATGACAACTCTAGGAAGTGAGAGAGTGAAAGAAATGCACACAAGAAATTCTTCAGAGACTGCAGACACAATCCGCACAGCCATATTAGTTAAGAAGATATTTCTCTAAATTTAATTAATTACGGAAATACAAGGTGCAAAAATATAAGGAATTCATGTGCCTAGCTTCAAGGGCATTTGTGGCCACAATCTTTTTCACCAGAATAGGGTCTCTGCTCGAAAGAAACTAAATGAGATAGAGAAGAACAGAAATTTGTAAGACATTATATGGCTTCAATAACAATGGATGGATATTACTAGTCACCAATATTGCGTATCAATTTTAACATTGATCTATCATAGTTATGCTTTGAAGCAACTACCACAAAATATTTGCTCAAATAGAGTTTGGATATATTTATCTTCATTCTAATACAAGGTTGTGAATTTAAATCTATTAATCAGGCTCAATAATGTTACTAGATAGTTTCAGATAAAAGCATGTTAGAACACAAAGTGAGACAAGATAAACACTGACATTAATTCAAACTCCTGACAAACAATCTATAGTAGCAGAACATACAATCTCTAGACAAATAGAACATTAATTTTGAAAGTCAATAAACATGAATTAATCACTTTGATTAGCCAGGGATAGAAAAAAAAAGTGATTTACAACTTTACTCATTGATTCTGCTATTTTTATATCTATTAGTTACCTAAACAAAAAGGTAAAGAGAAGCCCAAAGCAGTAATATAAACTTCACTTTCTCTCTAAATAAGGTAATTAAGTAGATGAGAGTACAAGGCAGAAGCTTTTGGTTATATAGTGTCATGTAACATGTGTTTTATATAATATTAGTCACGTAGCTCAGTGTAGTTGCAGTGTCTGTAAAACAAACTCCTAAAGATCAGAGGTGAGAATTGCAGAGAATTAAAAAGAATTGAATCAGGGGAACAGAGATGAGAAACATATACTCCAATCACTGAGGGCTCAGAATTCAAATTCTAGGAATAAAATAGAGATAGATTAGTTGAACTGGTCCATTACATACATGTCATTTATGTAAATTACATTGTAACTTGAGGGTTTTTAGTACAAACAAAGAAAAAACATTCAATACAAAGATTGTCAAATCAATTTCAATAAAAACCCCAAAATTAAAAATTAAAAAATAATCATTTCTAATTTAATATAAATAAATTGAGTAGAGTGCTTAATTTTATTTTAATGAAAACTCACAAATTGATTTGCTATGAAGACCCAAAAGCCCAAGTCGATTTGCTAAGAGAAGACCCAACAACTAAGCCAAGCAGTTCCATGGATTTTCTGCATTAGAGAAAAAAATAAAAATAAATAGCTCTTCTGTGTTTTGTAGAAGAGATTGAAGGGATCCGAGAACCATTGTTATAGAGGGGAGATGGCCAAAGGGGGAGGAAGTTGCTCATGAACAGGTGTAGAGAGATACATTATCAATTACACTTGCACGCTAATCGACTTATTTTTTAGCTTTGAGCTTTGTAACGTGGGTTACATACTGGGTACATAATAGGTACGCAAGCATATATAATTAAAAAGTGAATAATAATATAGGAGTATTTCATTAGACTTCACTTTATTATTTTATAATAAGTAATAAAATAAGTAAGGCTAAAAAATTTAAAATGTAATTGAATCGCTAAATTGATCAAGTAATAAACATATTTACGTGTAACATATTTTTATGTAAAAATCTATAATATGTTTTATGAAGAGTTAAGTTCTATATTTAATATTTATATAATGTTTAGGATTTTTTTGAAAAATATTCAAGTTGAAAAAGATTTTTGAAAAAATAATATCAATTTTTAAAAAAATTAAAAATATATATACTTTTTAATTATTTGCAAAATTATAATTTTACAAATATTTTTTTTCAAAATAAATGACTTTTTGCAACTTGATGCAATTATATGTAATCTCCACGCATTTTTGCAATTCCGTTCGACTAGATTGTCAAAAAACTCGATGCAACTATTTGCATATTTGGTTGATTTTCGTTACATCATATTTTTGTAAATATTTTTCAAAAAAATTGTAAAATTTTAATTTTTTTTCATATTTTTGGTAATTTCTCTAATTTTTAATTTACTTACAAAAGTTCAACTTTTTAAAATTAAGAAAAAAATAATATTGTGCAAGAAACATTTTTTTCATGTTTTTTTCAACATATTAAAAAATTATAATTGTGAAATATGATTCTAAATTTATAAGAAATAAACATACTTTCCTATATTTAGTGTCAAAATTATAAAATCTACTACAAATTATTTATTATAAGATAAAAATACTTAATTAAAATAATGTGATGATCATTTTTTTAGGGACTTAAGATGACTTTGAAAATGAAATAAAAAAAATACGAAAACTTAATAAATTTATTTAACCAAATATTGAAAAAGATAGGTTTTAAAGATTTTTAGTAAATCCAAAATTTCAATTATTAATTTTAGAAGAAGTATGTCAGGAGGAGAGAAGATTGTGTTAGCAACCGACCAAGTTCACCTTTGTTTGTCGGTGACATAGGGAACCAACGCTTATGAATTTGTTTAAGCGTTACTGTTTCAATCAACCGACGCTTATCTTAATTTTAGGTGTCGGCTGTTTATAAACCGACACATTTGTATATTTTAAGTGTCGGTTATTAATGCCAACCGACGCCATAAGTCTACTCAAGGGCACAATAGCGTCGCCTAAGCTAGCAATCGACGCTTAAAATGTGTATAAGCGACGGTTTTCTTCAAAACCGACGCTAAAGGTGCGACGCGAAAACATAGTTTTGTACTAGTGTATTTGAGACTTCAAGACCAGATGAAAAGAAGCTGTTGGAAAGGTCAGGAATCTGGGTCGTCACGCCATCCTTCACTCATGTGTAACCTGTATTGATTTAATAATCCAACAGACCCCAATCTCACGCACACACACACACAAGTTATAGCCTTTGAAACGATGTATAAAATGTAATCTTCTTTTATAACACTCAAATGTACTTTACAGGATCTTAAACAATTATTCGTAACCTCTACATGATGTTATAGTAATTACAACTAACATCTTATACCTATCTGGATACTCTGGTCCATCTGAGACAAAGTTGTAAGGGATTCTCCCCACGATTTCAAGTGACTAAGTCCTATGCCGGCATACTGGTAATCGGTTGTGTTGTGACATTTAAAAGAAAGCAAGAATGAGAAATAATGCTCAGCCATAATAATCAACAGTATGAAAAGACTGTTAAAGGAAATTATATTACTTCGTACAAGGATACGTATTTATTCAAAGTAGTTTTCTTGGTGATACACAGCTCTTTTCAAAACAATTCTTTGATTGACTTAATAGTCTGCATATACCTTAATGGTAAACCCAACACCTAGGCTTGGGTTACGGTATTGCTTCTCAATTCCAATTGGAAGAGTATTGGACATTCACTAGAGACACCGCATACGATGATCAGTCGTACTACGGAAATAGTAACCTTTTCTACTAGTAGAAGGACGATTCCCTTTTTATTATCGGTTATTGTAACACCCCCAAATCCGGGGTCGGGGATTCGGGTTGTCACGAGTTCCATTTCCCTTATCAATACTTAATCTTAACAGTCAACCAACTACTGCGTACTGTGACCCCACAATATACACACACACCACAAGATTATAGTCTCAGAGATGAATACCAAAAATAACACAAGTCATTTTATTCCACAATTATAAGTCAATACACCTCAAAAGGGTTTCTGAATAAATTTACATATTCTTTGCCATTATTACAATTCATAATATACATAAGTCTGGTACATCAATAGTTGAAAACCTAGCTTATTGGTAGTTCCTACCTCAGCTACGGCGGCATCAACGCCTACAGGAAACTGCAGAACGTTTCCTATCCGCTCGCGAATTGGGAGCTTGATCCTGTTCATCTTGTCTATCTGTTGTTGTGTGATGAAAGAAGAAAGCAAGGGTGAGCAACAAGCCCACCGAAATAATATGTATAATAATTAACAATATATGAGCATTCTCATAGTACTCAAGAAAGTCTTGGTTAAGAAGAAATGAACCAAGTTGATATCTTAACGCGACCAAGTCACAAAATATTCAGTATATATGTATATATATACTTTTCAAAATCTTGGAAGTCCTCTTCCATGCATAATATACACAGAGTTCCAGATTTATAACTGTATAAAAATATCGTTGCAAGGTGATCTCATATATCTAACCTTGTCTCAACATTTTTGTGAAAATCTTTGTCATGCATAAGATAATCATTAACCAGATATAAGTTGAAAAGATGAAGTTACAATATACTCCAATATATTTATATCTTTTCCGAATACTACTTGAACTACCACCGTTCAAGTTATAATTAGTTTCAAAAGTTCATCACACTGATGAGACTACAAGATAAGACTTGAATAGATTCAATCTTTGAAATATCATTATAAATAATGAAGTTACGAGATACTTCATTAAGGCCTGATATATATACACACACCTATATATATATATACATTTCATACACTCCTTGAAAACCTCTGTTATGAAAATTATAAACAGAGTTGTAATATTCAATGAATTTAGAAAGGAGAAAACCTTGGCATAAACCTGATATCTTGCTGATCAGGCAAAGATACCAATAAGTAACCTTTTCTACTAGTAGATGGACGAATTCCCCACTGGTCATCACCCTGGCCCCAATAGGACCTTATGCTAGACTGCCACTCAGCCACTTACGCATTTGATGGACTCCCACTGAGCCACTTACACTTTCGTGGACGCCCACTGAAACCATGTTGCTTATACCGACTCAAATAGATGAACTTACTTCCCGAACGATGGGCAAGTAATCAAGATGTTTCACAAAACAGCAACCTCGTTGCGAATATAAAATACACCACTGAGCCGGATCCCTCAGGTTTTGAGCGAGTATTTAAATCCCCTTTGAAAGGAAGATCTTAAATATATAAATGAGTTTTGGGATCCGCTCTAACTTTTAAAAAATTATTTTGAAGACTCGAAAACATTTTTTAAGAATGTTTGGAGTAATGCTGATTTAATGAAATAAATCAGTCCCGATATATTAGAAAATATCTGAATATTATTATTTAAATAATATTCCCATAAGGATAATCTCTATATAAATAATTTGAAGTAGAAGTTTTACAACTCATACTTGAAATGAATATTAAATAACCAAAGATATACTTATACGAAAGTACTATCTTTATTTGAATAATCGAAAATAAGTTTGATTATCGAAACATTATTCTTTAATAAAATAGAGAATATTATTTAATAAATAAGCGGAGTCATAAGTCCTCAAATGAATATTCAAAATAATATTCATTAAATAAAATAAACGGAGTCATAAGTCCTCGAATGAATATTCAACTAATATTCATTAAATAGAATAAACAGAGTCATAAGTCCTCGAATGAATATTCAACTAATATTCATTAAATAAAATAAACAGAGTCATAAGTCCTCGAATGAATATTCAACTAATATTCATTAAATAAAATAAACCGAGTCATAAGTCCTCGAATAAATATTCAAACTAATATTCATTAAATAGAATGAACAGAGTCATAAGTTCTCGAATGAATATTCAAATAATATTCATTAATTAAAATAAAGTTATCGAATAAACCTTATTCGATTAATAGTTTTGAAAACTATATCAATATATATATATAAATATATATATATATAATATACTCGGGAACATCGACTCCCGGTTTTAGAAAATGTTCACCTTTGGGTCCCCTATACTCAGGGTATACGCAACTACTGCTTATCTCTAGCATAGGTATTATGCAACTAATAACATTTGAATCAACAGATATATATCAAGATTACGAAACAGACATGCATATATATACCATATCAGCATGCTTCAATATATCGCAAAATTTGCTAATTAACCAACATGCATCTATCACAAGATAATGCATATACATATATACATCACAACAACAGTATAACGGGTAGAAAACTTGCCTGAGTGTTCCCGGATAGACTTAAGCTTAGAGTGTGTCCGATAACCTATGAACAATAACATAAGTTGGAATTAAACCCCGGTCGCTTAAGAAACTAGACTTTAACCAATTGAACCCTAACGTTCGCTTATGGTCACTCCTATGCTTAACGAATCACCTAAGTTGTTCGAGTACTCGCGGCTCCACCATTTTTAATAAATTAACCATTAAGAATTTTAAAGCGATTCTCTCGCGAGTACCTTACCAACTGCCTAATACACTTAACATAATTGTTTCATACCCCAATTAGTCATTTAAAGTCCTTAACCAAGGTTTCAAAGTAAGGCAAGGGGTAATGGTTCGGTCGCGAAACGCCGTTACTTAAAACGGTCGTTTCTCCTAAACCGTACATCGGATTCAAACGAACCACATATCAAAACGAAGCTCGTAACATGAAATATCTAATCATGGAAATGGTCAAAACCTAACAGTGAGTTCACGGGTTCTAATGTTAAGAACAAAAACAGTCTAGGGTAATCGGACATTACGACGGCTATGTTTACGCGATTACCAATTTTGTACAACTCCAATTCAATTCACAAACAACCCACAATCATCACCATTCCACCATCATTCAACCACAATACAATATCATTCAACCATAACTCAATATCTCAACTTATTCATCTAAACCAAGTTAAAAATGTGGCCAAGAACTTTAAATCCAATAAGTATCACTCCTAACTCCAAAATCAACAAAACCACTTACTAAACAAAGCTCTAAACATGATTACACACCCATTACACTAACCCATCATCTAAACATTAGGAAATCCAAACAACAAAACTTAAGACTAAGATCATGCAGAGTCATACCTTCTTTGAAGCTTTTAATCCATGAAAGATCCTTGGAATGCCCATGGAAGCCTTAATCTAACCTCCTACAAGCTTGATCTTTCAAAGAAATCAAGAACACAAAAATTAATTTCAAGAAAGTACTATTCACCATCTTTTTGAATGATTTATAGGAAATTCTAGGAAAGGATTTTGAAGCTAAGATTCCTAGGAAGTATGTAACTTAACTAGGAGAAGCTAGGATAATTACCTTGTAAATTAGCAAGTGGAGGAGCTTGGACTTCCCTTTTTCTAAGAAAGAAGCCGAGAGCTTCATGAAGAAAAGAGAGGAAATGAATTTTTTTGCTTGCTTGGTGTATTTGTGTGGTGTTTTGTTAGCTTGGTTAGTTTAGAATTTACCATGGTAAACAATGCTTGGCTACAAATCAACCAACAAAACAATCTCATTTGTCATGCTTATGTCACATTTCTTATGTCATCCATTTGCCACATGTCTTTGTCTTGTGGTTTGATGATGTCACAATCCTTGGCTTCTTGTACAAGCTTGTCTCTTGGTCGCTTATTTGTTTTACGGTTCGCTTAACTTTCGTTCGCGTTTATCGTTCGAGGGATCATATCCGGGATCTTATTACTTGGGCTTCCCCTAAACCTTTCTCAATATTTTATATTCCATTTATGATCCTCTCTTAAAATCCTTGAATTTAAATCCTTTTTATCATGTTACCTTATACTCAATTCTTTTTGTATCTGGTAGATTTCCGGGAAAAATCAAAGTGTTCGAATTTGGATTCTGACGATCTTTACATACACTTATATATCATATAGAGTACTAATAAGATCTCAGAATAACAATAAAAGAACCCCTACATAGTGTGGCATGAAAAGTTTTTCTTATTCACCATAATCAGCAAAATCACTATTCATAAGGGTTTCAAAAAAATTCCAAAAATTGGGGTTATTACAGTCTCCCCTCCTTAAAAGGATTCCGTCCCGGAATCAGATAGAAAATGAATAGGGATACTTTCTTAGCATTGCACTTTCTAACTCTCAAGTAAATTTCCCCTCATTGTGGTTCTTCTATCAAACTCTGAATAGTTTGATAACCCTTCTCCTAAACACTTGTTCCTTTTTGAATCTATAACCCTTCCTGGTTGCTCCATATAGGTTACGTCTGGTTGCATGTCTATGCGCTCATATGCCCCTATTTATCTGGCATCTGAATTACACTTCCTTAACATTGATACGTGAAACACGTTATGACTTGCTACATGTTCGGGGGTAGGGCTAGCTCATATGCTAACTTCCCAATACGTCTTAATATATCCAAGGGTCCAACAATTTGTGGACTTAGCTTTCCTTTCTTTCCGAACCTCATCAATCCTTTCCAAGGGATACCTATAACATTACCAGGTCCCCTATTTCATACTCTTTGTCCTTTCGAGTCAAATCAGCATACCTCTTATGTCCATCTTGGGTTACTACCAACCGTCCTCTGATTAGATCTATTATATCCCTCGTCCTTTGGACTACTGCGGGTCCGAGAATCTTGCGCTCTACAACTTCATCCTAACATAAGGGAGATCGACATTGTCTTCCCTCAAGGATCTCATAAGGCGACATCTCGATAATGACATATGATCTATTATCGTGAGAAAACTCAATCCGCGTTAAGTGATCATTCCAAATTCTTTCAAGTCTAGTGCACAGACTCTCATTATAGCTTTTAGCATTGGAGCTTTTGCTTCTCAATACCCATTCTTTTCCAGTTCGTAATCGCTACTACCTTCCGTTCCTAATATTATACTGGTTATACTTTTGCTCGTTAGCGTTCTATAACCTTTTTATAACCACGTCAACCTTAGTATCACGAATGTGTTTCCATTCCGAATACCACCATAACTTTACTACTCCTTTTTCATCTGTTTCTATTTTCCAAAATTTGATCAATCATATAGAAGTAAAGGAATTTGTTAAGAGATCACTATGATCATGAACACTTGTTCTATTGCATAGTTAGTACAGAAGGTGGCCATCCTTTAGTACTTGACAAGCAATTAAACAACATGTGGTATCCTACTAGGCTTCTATCACACAGATAGATAGTCATTCGGCAATACCTCCCCTTCTGGAAGGGTTGTTCTTCTCAGCTTACATGAAATGAAAAGAAGAGAAAAGAACGAACTGAAGAGAATTGTATATACGTAAAAAATTTATTGCCATAAAATATCTGGCTTGTAATCTACCTCTGAACTATAGAGGTTTGTCATAGGAGAACAAAACATATATGTATTTATATCAACATCAAGTATTATAGCATCATATTTCACATGCCTAAATAGAAGACTTAACTCAAAGGTTCGTCTAGTCCTTTTTGAAACATGGTCCTGGCTTATCTCAAGATAGTACCTTATGAGATAGATAGCCCGCTCATGGCGATTACACGAGTTAAACCTTTACCAACTACTATTATGGTTGGGTATTGCACAGTCATCAGAAGGAATGTCAATCTTCCAAACCATAATACAACCTTCACAGATTTAACCATCATCACTGTATTCCTTTGGCACAAGCGTCTATAATTATCCTCTTACCTTTAAGGTGTCGACCACCTCTTTGGCCTTTCCTGATAGTAAAATTTCCATACAGTCAATGTCATTTTAACCACCTCCAAATGAATTTTCTACCTCATTTCAATCACTGCTTATGTGAAGATGTTTTCCTTAAAATCTGATGAGTAAAAAAAAATATCACCATTTTTCCATAAGTTATTGCCTCAGTCTTTAGAGGTTAATCACTGTCACGACTGACTCTCAATCATATTTAGAACATCTTTTATCTTAGGTCCTAATTGCCCTGAACAATATCGACCTTTACTAGTTCGATCCATACTTTCTCGTGGTTTAACACGTGCCTCACTTGGCATCATTATAATTACGTCATATTTCCTTTATCAACATTTCTATTCTTGAGAATTTTGAATATTACCTTTCTCCTTGTAAAACCTCTAAGGTTATCCTTGAATCGTTCCTCCTGTATTCCCTAGATACAGGGTATATCAAGATACCATTTATTAATACCAGAATCATTGTCTATATACTTCTGAAAAATTTCTCCACTGATTCTTAAAGGTTGTTATTTCCTTAATCCTTTCCAATTCATACTGTCAAACTCATACTATCCCTATTAAGGGTGAAATGCCAACCTTTATGCATTCCCCTATGATTCATTTTAAGTTACCGATGTTCTATCCTTAATTCCACCTTTAGAAAAAGTACATGCATCCTTCCATGGATAAATCAAGTCATATATCCCTGATGAGGGTGTCTTATTCAATCATTCCCACCTCGATAGTATATGCCTAATTTTACAATAACATCTGTATTCAAAATGAGGTCAATCAATATGGCCTCCAAAAGATAACAACGGTTATCCGCTTTTCTTGCCTAATATGGTAACGATAACAAGGATGTTCTGGAAGATATTGGTCGTGTTCAACGTGAACTTCTTCTTAATAATTCCTTATTTACTTTTGTTGTTTATCTCAACAGTCATCTCAATGTTGGGATATCTTTCATACCTGGCGTCTCCCTTTCTGGGTATCAAGCCACTAATCATTGACTTCAAACATCACATCGTTCTGGGATTCTTGTCATCAGAACGAATCTTGACAACTTTTACAACTTAACTTCATATTTCATCATACTCGTCCGCCTTTGTTCTGGCTCTAAAGCTTTTACACTATCTCCATAACCTTGGGAATTACTTTCCCGAAAACAATTGACTAACTTTTAATCAGTTTATTCTAATCTCTGGCTCCGTGCCTTTCTTGGTCTTTCACCAGCGGGTGGCCTCTATCTTAGGATGGTAAGTGACAAAAATAGTCTTTTGTGATTCGTCCATCATTTAGAATCTCAAATGATTCCTATATTTTCTTTAACCAGGCTCTCGCCTCTACTGGGTTCGCTTGTTCCTTGGAACTCTGAGAGCTTAGCGACTTAAAGGTCCTGAAAGAATTTCCCACCGCACTGTCTCCTCAGGGTGGTGGTTGGGGATAATAGTCTAAGTTCTTTTTAGACAGGTCCATGAACTGCCGTATAGGAGTACCGTCTCGGGTCTCCTTTCCTTACTCGACTTTCTGTTTCCTTAGTATGAAATGTTTCATCCTTCTCCCATACTTGGGGTTATCTTATACGTTAAAATCCTTGTTTTCCACTTCATTATTTTATGGGCTCCTTCTTTCTTAATGGCAACCTGCCTGACTATCACATTCGGGGTTTGCCCTAAATCTTATTCCTCGAGCTATGGATTTCATCTAAGATCCAGTCCTTAAGCTCTTAAACGTTTGGAACCCAAATTCTGTAGGAATACCTCGTTATTCCCTTATCATCTTTCTTGGTATTAATCTCTTCTCCAGTCATTGACTTTCTGCCTTCATTCATCACTTTTTCTTGGCACAATATGATCTATTTCGATAATTCGGGCTGTATTGCAATCTCAAAAAGCGTTTCAGTACCGGCTCCGGTTACCTTCACTTCTATTTCCATTTTCTCAAAATCTCTTATCAACTCTCCCAAAGACATTTTCATCTTGAGTCTCTCCTTTATACTAAGGGCATTAGCCACCATTTTGGCTTTCGCTGGATGATAAAGAATCTCATAATCATAATCCTTGATTAGCTCTAACCACCTCCTCTGGCGCATGTTGAGCTCTTTCTGCGTGAAGATGCACTAGAGCACTTATGGCTTGTGTAAATCTCGCACTTCTCTCCATATAAGTAGTGCCTCCAATCTTTAGGGCAAAACTATTGCCACGAGTCCAAGCTCATGGGTGGGGATATCGAATTTTATATTCCCTTAATTGTCTTGACGCGTACGCGATTACCTTGTTGTACTGTATAAGAAGCACCCTAATTCCTTATGCGAAGCGTCACTACAAATCACAAAATCTCCTTTTCCATCTGGCAACGCCAACATAGGGGCCGTCACCAACCTTTGCTTCAGTTCTTAAGAGATGTTCTCGCATTTCTCTATCCATTTGAACTTCTCAGTCTTACGAGTAAGCCGCGTTAAAGGGGCTACTATCTTTACAAACTTGAACGAACCTCCGGTAGTGACCGACCAATCCTACCACTGGTAGTCGCCCTAACCATGGTCATCAATTCCTCAGTGGTCCTTTATTCATTCTTGTCAGGATCCTTCACGACATCCTTCTCAGCAATAATTCCTTCTAGGACAACATCCTTAACCGCTACATCCTCAATATAAATATCATCTGGTCCCGTGTTAGGACGCTCTATCGGATCCACAATCTGATCTCCAATACCTAATAAAATATCATCGCGTTGTTGCTCCTCAACCTCAGGGTTTGGAGTCCCGCTACCATATACGATAACGAACTACGCCTCTATCACGATATTTATAAGGGTTCCCCTAAGGGTTTTGACTGTCAGTACTACATTAGGTAGCCCGACTATGAACTTGGCAAGAGTTCTTATTATCTTAGTGAACTTATTATTTTAACGTCATATCATCTCTGAGGTTTATAACGCTTTGCTCTGATACCACTTCTGTACCACCCCAAATCCGGGGTCGGGGATTCGGGTTTTCACGAGTTCCATTTCCCTTATCAATACTTAATCTTAACAGTCAACCAACTACTGCATACTGTGACCCCACAATATACACACACACCACAAGATTATAGTCTCAGAGATGAATACCAAAAATAACACAAGTCATTTTATTCCACAATTATAAGTCATTACACCTCAAAAGGGTTTCTGAATAAATTTACATATTCTTTGCCATTATTACAATTCATAATATACATAAGTCTGGTACATCAATAGTTGAAAACCTAGCCTATTGGTAGTTCCTACCTCAGCTACGGCGACATCAACGCCTACAGGAAACTGCGGAACGTTTTATATCCGCTCGCGAATTGGGAGCTTGATCATGTTCATCTTGTCTATCTGTTGTTGTGTGATGAAAGAAGAAATCAAGGGTGAGCAACAAGCCCACCGAAATAATATGTATAATAATTAACAATATATGAGCATTCTCATAGTACTCAAGAAAGTCTTGGTTAAGAAGAAATGAACCAAGTTGATATCTTAACGCGACCAAGTCACAAAATATTTAGTATATAAGTATATATATATATATATATATACTTTTCAAAATCTTGGAAGTCCTCTTCCATGCATAATATACACAGAGTTCCAGTTTATAACTGTATAAAAATATCGTTGCAAGGTGATCTCATATATCTAACCTTGTCTCAACATTTTTGTGAAAATCTTTGTCATGCATAAGATAATCATTAACCAGATATAAGTTGAAAAGATGAAGTTACAAGATACTCCAATATACTTATATCTTTTCCAAATACTACTTGAACTACCACCGTTCAAGTTATAATTAGTTTCAAAAGTTCATCACACTGATGAGACTACAAGATAAGACTTGAATAAATTCAATCTTTGAAATATCATTATAAATAATGAAGTTACGAGATACTTCATTAAGTCCTGATATATATATATACACCTATATATATATATACATTTCATACACTCCTTGAAAACCTCTGTTATGAAAATTATAAACAGAGTTGTAATATTCAATGAATTTGGAAAGGAGAAAACCTTGGCATAAACCTGATATCTTGCTGATCAGGAAAAGATACCAATAAGTAACCTTTTCTACTAGTAGATGGATGAATTCCCCACTGGTCATCACCCTGGCCGCAATAGGACCTTATGCTGGACTGCCATTCAGCCACTTACGCATTTGATGGACTCCCATTGAGCCGCTTACACTTTCATGGACGCCCACTGAGCCCATGTTGCTTATGCCGACTCAAATAGATGAACTTACTTCCCGAACGATGGGCAAGTAATCAAGATGTTTCTCAAAACAGCAACCTCGTTGCGAATGTAAAATACACCACTGAGCCGGATCCCTCAGGTTTTGAGCGAGTATTTAAATCCTCTTCGAAAGGAAGATATTAAATATATAAATGAGTTTTGGGATCCGCTCTAACTTTTAAAAAATCATTTTGAAGACTCGAAAACATTTTTTAAGAATGTTTGGAGTAATGCTGATTTAATGAAATAAATCAGTCCCGATATATTAGAAAATATCTGAATATTATTATTTAAATAATATTCCCATAAGGATAATCTCTATATAAATAATTTGAAGTAGAAGTTTTACAACTCATACTTGAAATAAATATTAAATAACCAAAGATATACTTATACGAAAGTACTATCTTTATTTGAATAATCGAAAATAAGTTTGATTATCGAAACATTATTCTTTAATAAAATAAAGAATATTATTTAATAAATAAGCGGAGTCATAAGTTCTCAAATGAATATTCAAAATAATATTCATTAAATAAAATAAACGGAGTCATAAGTCCTCGAATGAATATTCAACTAATATTCATTAAATAGAATAAACAGAGTCATAAGTCCTCGAATGAATATTCAACTAATATTCATTAAATAAAATAAACCAAGTCATAAGTCCTCGAATGAATATTCAACTAATATTCATTAAATAAAATAAACCGAGTCATAAGTCCTCGAATGAATATTCAAACTAATATTCATTAAATAAAATGAACAGAGTCATAAGTCCTCGAATGAATATTCAAATAATATTCATTAATTAAAATAAAGTTATCGAATAAACCTTATTTGATTAATAGTTTTGAAAACTATATCAATATATATATATATAATATACACGGGAATATCGACTCCCAGTTTTATAAAATGTTCACCTTTGGGTCCCCTATACTCAGGGTATACGCAACTACTGCTTATCTCTAGCATAGGTATTATGCAACTAATAAGCATTTGAATCAACAGATATATATCAAGATTACGAAACAGACATGCATATATATACCATATCAGCATGCTTCAATATATCGCAAAATTTGCTAATTAACCAACATGCATCAATCACAAGATAATGCATATACATATATACATCCCAACAACAGTATAACGGGTAGAAAACTTGCATGAGTGCTCCCGGATAGACTTAAGCTTAGAGTGGGTACGATAACCTATGAACAACAACATAAGTTGGAATTAAACCCCGGTCGCTTAAGAAACTTGACTTTAACCAATTGAACCCTAACGTTCGCTTATGGTCACTCCTATGCTTAACGAATCACCTAAGTCGTTCGAGTACCCTCGGCTCCACCATTTTTAATAAATTAACCATTAAGAATTTTGAAGCGATTCTTTCGCGAGTACCTTACCAACTCCTGATCCACTTAACATAATTGTTTCATACCCCAATTAGTCATTTAAAGTCCTTAACCAAGGTTTCAAAGTAAGGCGAGGGGTAATGGTTCGGTCGCGAAACGCCGTTACTTAAAACGGTCGTTTCTCCTAAATCGTACATCGGATTTAAACGAACCACATATCAAAACGAAGCTCGTAACATGAAATATCTAATCATGGCAATGGTCAAAACTTAACAGTGAGTTCACGGGTTCTAATGTTAAGAACAAAAACAGTCTAGGGTAATCGGACATTACGACGGCTATGTTTACGCGATTACCAATTTCGTACAACTCCAATTCAATTCACAAACAACCCACAGTCATCATCATTCCACCATCATTAAACCACAATACAATATCATTCAACCATAACTCAATATCTCAACTTATTCATCTAAACCAAGTCAAAAATGTGGCCAAGAACTTTAAATCCAACAAGTATCACTCCTAACTCCAAAATCAACAAAACCACTTACTAAACAAAGCTCTAAACATGATTACAGACCCATTACACTAACCCATTATCTAAACATTAGGAAATCCCTTTTTCTAATTACCTTGTAAATTAGCAAGTGGAGGAGCTTGGACTTCCCTTTTTCTAAGAAAGAAGACGAGAGCTTCATGAAGAAAAGAGAGGAAATGAATTTTTTTGCTTGCTTGGTGTATTTGTGTGGTGTTTTGTTAGCTTGGTTAGTTTAGAATTTACCATGGTAAATAATGCTTGGCTACAAATCAACCAATAAAACAATCTCACTTGTCATGCTTATGTCACCTTTCTTATGTCATCCATTTGCCACATGTCTTTGTCTTGTGGTTTGATGATGTCACAATCATTGGCTTCTTGTACAAGCTTGTCTCTTGGTCGCTTATTTGTTTCACGGTTCGCTTAACTTTCGTTCGCGTTTATCGTTCGAGGGATCATATCCGGGATCTTATTACTTGGGCTTCCCCTAAACCTTTCTCAATATTTTATATTCCATTTATGATCCTCTCTTAAAATCCTTGAATTTAAATCCTTTTTATCATGTTACCTTATACTCAATTCTTTCTGTATCTGGTAGATTTCCGGGAAAAATCAAAGTGTTCGAATTTGGATTCTGACGATCTTTACATACACTTATATATCATATAGAGTACTAATAAGATCTCAGAATAAAAATAAAAGAACCCCTACATAGTGTGGCATGAAAAGTTTTTCTTATTCAGCATGATCAGCAAAATCACTATTTATAAGGGTTTCAAAAAAATTCCAAAAATTGGGCTTATTACAGTTATCACCCTGGCCGCATTCGGGCTTTTTCTGTGTCCATCCCTCTCAGGTACACACTTTGTGTCTATCCCTCTCAAGACACGATTTTGCGTCCATCCCTCTCAGGTACGCATACTCCAGATGTTCATCAGTATATATGATACCTTCTCATGTGGTAGTAAATTGGTAGTCTTCCGAGTCCACGAAGTACTGGAGTCTACCCCTCCTTGTTCTTGTAAGAATCCCATCATATATCTGGAACTTATATTGTTCCCCAAGCATATTGCTTGTTGATAGGTACACTTTGATTCGTATGTATATATATGTACTTCCAAGAATTTTCGCAGGAAGTACTAAGGATGTGAGTTGACCGTTGTCCACAGATAACTAAATAAGGGGGGTTTCTTTTGAAACTATATTCAAAATATTTAAAATAAGTCGAGATAATATTCTCCGACGATCTGAAAATATTAATATGAATTTCTGAAACTCAGAAAATATTCTAAATTAGGTTTTATGATTTTTAAATGATATTAAATCATTCAATAAATATTGAATAATTAAATAATAATTATTAAATAATTAAACCTTGAATAGTTCTTCTTTATACGAATATTTGAAATAATATTCCTCAACTAATTTAAGTTTAAGTAATTATATTAATCTTTAATATATATAAAAAAATTGTTTTAAAAATAAAAAAAATGTTAGAGAATACTTCTCCCTTTTTAAATGAATACCTGAAATAATATTCATTGCTCGGGTAATTAAATAGAGTTGAGGGAATACGATCTTTAGAAATCATTTTTAAATATTTCGCAAGAGGACATCGAGTCCCTTGGAATAAAATAGCTACGGACTTTTAATCATCCCAAAATATCTCCGGGATAATTCCGGGGTTCATACTTTATAAAAACTGACCGACTCTCGGTCTTACAACTTATACATCACGCTCTACTGTAGCGTTAATATTCTTAAATAAAACACCTCCGGAATACTTCCGGATTTTCATCAAATTATACCGACCGATCCTCGGTCTAAAATATACTCATATATACAATGCTACTCTTTAGCGTTATCGATTGAAATTCGGTAATATTCATATACCAAAATCATTATCATATCGTATAATATTATATAACATAATTCGTAAAATATCATAAATAAAATATCATGTATATGTCGACATTATTTGAAAATAAACACAACACAACAATTTCAAAAAGGTTGGGTTTGAAAACTTGCCTGGAGTCCAAGATACGTTTCCCGACTTCCTCTCGTTCCGGGTTTTCTAATCAACAAACATCATAATCTTAATCAGTATTCCTACTCTCATCACCAACTTATATTTCTAATAAGTTCAATACTTCATAATTTTCATCATTCGACCGACTCGAAATAAGTATCACTCCTTGGTCGAAACGGACGGTCAAAGTGGTCTTCGAGATTTGACTTTACCGAATATTACTATTATGCGACTCGAACTCTATCATTTTTAATATATCTTAAAATTAATATTTTAATACGAAACCACCTCGAGGAACTTCTTGAGTGCTTTTAATATTTATCCTAAAAGTTTTATTTTGATAAAATAAATTTAATTAGGTAAAAAGTATTTCAAAAGTTCGGTCAACTACGGAGTTTTACTATTCAAACCGCTTTCACTAAAACATTGATATCTCTCAAACCGTTAACTCAATTGATGCACCTTTTTTGCGTGCACGATCTAGACAAAATTTAAAACACATCATTTGAAAATGGTTTTCTGGTAACAGGGGTGAAAATCCCGAAGTGGCAGTTTCCTAACAGGGGTACTTATTAAAAAAACATTTGACGTTCGTACTCCGCGCGACCTCGGCTCCGACATTTTTATGAAACTCAAAATAAATATTTTTACTTGAAACTTTTATGGCAGCTAATAAACTCTATTTATTACTCTTTGTAAAAAATTCATGATTTTCAAATATTTTTAAGTCGATCATTTATATTTACAAAATTCGTAATTTATAGCAGTTTTGTCGCATAAATCCCTTTTACTAAAATGATCATAACTTTTGATCCGTAAATCGTAATCAAGCGATTCAAGCGTCTAAATGATCCTTATAACATTTTATATCATAATCAGGTGTTAATTTTTAAGAAACTATAGTTTATATATTTGGAAACTTCTGCAGAAACTTAAGTTGAGTTTTGTTCATTTTAACGAGGTTATGATTAAGATTCGAGTTTCGTTTACGTCTTAAATCATTATACCACCATCAACAATCATCAAATCATCATCTCAATGCTAAATCCTCTAAAAAACATCATGTTATTGAGGCAAAAATTATCAAACTTAAAACTAATTAACTAACCATCAAGATATTATCAAATCAATCATCAAAACCATACTTATATCCAAGATCCTTACTTTTCTTGAAACTTAAAACTTAAACAAAGTTTGGATGAATATTTATACCTTCCTTGAAGCTTGTTAATACTTAATAAATTCCTAATATCCTTGATGAAGCCTTGGTCTAGCTTTAGGAGCCTTAAACTTTCATGAAAAATCAAGAAAACAAGTTAGTAATTTTTTGAGTTACTATTCACCCTCAACTTCAAACATTTTTTTAAATTGAGAACTTCATGGATGGGCATGAAATTTGGTTGGTGACTTACCCATGATATGAAAGAGGTTTGGTAAAAATTTGGTGATTTTTGAATGAGTAGGTCATGAGATATGAATTTTTCTTTCCATGGTGTTCTTGAAAATCAGCATGGAGTTGTTTAGAGAGAGAGAGGGATTTTGTGAGCTTCTTGCTTGCTTCTTGAATAAGACTTGTGTTATATGTTTGTATATTCTCTAGTATATAACCTAGAATAGATTTATGTTGGCAAATTCTTGGACAAATCTTGCTAGCCTTTCTAGATTATAAGCTAAGCTAGTAGTTTAGTATTTAGCTTACTATTTTCTAGCCTCAGATGATCATTCCTATAACCTTAGCTTACTATTTGATAGAGTAACCATGGTTACTTTTCTACCATGGTTAGTTAGTGTGATATGTTTATTTAATCGTTTGCGCGTTTGTTCGGTCGCTTAAACGTTTTCGTAATAATTTCTCGTAAACGGTTCGCGGCGTAAATCCTTTCGTATTTATTCTTTATGTTTTGAAGTATCGTCCTTGTATATAAATCCGTAGGGTTTTAAATTCATAATTATATTATGATTCCCGTAATCCTCGATGGTTCGTAAATATGGTCATTTTTCAAAGTTCATTTTCTTCGAAAATTAATAGCGTTTACATACACTCATTTGGTACGTATAATCATGTTATCAACTCCGAAACTCAATTTCTCATGCACAACATATGTGGGCTAAAAAGTTTTCCCCATCTTCCAGGGTTACTATTCATTAAACGTTTTTACAAAGTCTAAAAATGCACAACTGGAAGCTTGGGAAGAAATCAAGACAATCAAGGAAATAGAAATCATCTACTCAGACTAGAGGAGCACATTGAAAATGATTTTGAGAACTCTTTGTACACTTTACTTTGTTCAATCTTCAAATAAACTGGAGCACTTACTAGTTTTATCTGCCATTATTCATCTGTTCATTTAGGGTGTTTTGTTATCATCAAGTCTCTCTTAATTTATGGCTACAATTTCAGTAGACATAAATTGGGGGAGATTGTTAGGAATATGTTGTGAACTTGATTATAAGTCGAACAAAACACCTTAGTAAATTTAACTTAGTGTTTTTGTAGCTCTCGACGGATGTTCTAATATAGTATCGACGGATGAACTTTATAGTCCCGACGGATGACAATTGAATATCCATCGAGAGTGTAGCTTATGTAACAATAAGTATTGTAGCACATTTCTACAAATAACAATGTTTTAGTTGAGTAGATACTATAGGATTATTTGAGTCATGTTGACTACAAGATTGATATGCAAAATAGGTTGGCTAATTGTAAATATAAGATGTCTTGTAATTCTACATAAGTGAAATGGAATCAAGTGACAGAAAGACTCCTGATGGATGATCTATAAAGGTTCCCAACAGATAATCAACAAGGCTCCCGACAGATGATCAACACAGTCCCAACGGATGATAATATTCAAAATAGCAGTTGACAGTGACAACACAGTCACATGCGTCGGGTGTTTGCAAATGGAATGTGGCAGCCTAATGATAGGATTTAGAGAACAAATAAGCATTACCATTTCCATGCAATTGTGAAGATATTCAAAGATACTGGATAGAGTAATAAAGTAGCATGAAGTTAGACTAGATACAGTTTGTCTTATTATCTTGTCTTACTATCATCTAAGTTGGTAATATATAAACCAAGTGTAGCAAGTAGAACAAAAAAACCGAGTAAGCATAATTTTCAGAGAGATAGATAAAGTTGTATATGTTAAGCATTTCTCTGTAATTCTTTAAGTTCTCTTGTAAGCAGCTGTGTGCTATTCAAGCATCACATAGTTCTCAACTTTATATATATCTCTGGTGGATAAGTTCAAATCCACCAGAAAGTTTTAAAGCTTTGTGTTTTAATTTCTTTTTTATTCTCATTCCGCACTTCTTGCAAAATCAAACACAGTTATATATTAAGCAAGAACATTCTTAAAATCAGAAAAAGTAGCCAGAATTACATTCAACCCCCCTTCTGTAATTCTTGTTGCATTGTTTGAGATTAACACCTTTCTATGGGAATAAAAGGGCCATTCTTGAGAATTTGGATATACATTAGGCTGGCCATCCTTATGAACAACATCATCTTTTTCTTCCGGAGTGTATAGTTGATTTTATCAAAGGCTGGTATCCTTATACTGCTTATCTTTTATGCACTCATACTTCCAAGATCTTGATCTGTTTACTTTCAGATTTTGCTCTGATACCACATGTTAGATATTGAGTACAACACAGCGGGGGTGGGGGTGAATGTGTTTCTTTAGATTTTTAGCCTTTTTTAAACTTGTGTGGATATTGTCAGAACAAATCAGTTTATGTTTGCAGAGATATTGTGTTGACAGAAATAAAACAAAAGGCACAATATTTCAAAACTCACTTAATTTTTATTAATTATGTTTGTCTTACAACAAATTCCGTGTTCTTAAAAATATAAGAACTCAGCTTCATCCTTGAGAGAATATAAGAAAATATAAATCTATTTGTTACCTCTAAACAAAGGGCCAATGCATGTTTTATACACTAGCAATACGGGTTTACAAGCCTTGCACTAAGATGTACTAAACTACTTTTAAAAGAAAGCTTTTTCTATTTCCATTTCTAGATTAGAAAATCTACGCAGAATCTTGCAGGTCTGTGACCATCCTTTGTCTAGTTAATCTTGGCCCTTGATCTTGTATTCTCCTAGCTACTTTGTAGACTTTTCAATCTAGTGAATAGATCATTTGTTGACCAATAATCTTGAATCTTGAACTTATCTGCATTCTATATTTGAGAGGTATATCGAGATCTCCAGTTTGTTCTATAGAGAAGTGACATCTCGATAAGTATAATGACTTAGCGAGATCTCTGGGTTCTCTATAGGTATATTTGATATATCGAGGTCCCTTGATCTTTGCATATGAAATGACTTGTCGATATGTCTGAGATCTCTACATGTAGAAATGACTTGTCGATATCTCTGAGATCTTTACATACACATTTTGACTTGTCGATATCTCTGAGATCTCTAAAGAGAATTTGACTTGTCGATATCTCCAATTCTTCACATCTTCATTTGACTTGTCGATATCTCTGAGTTCTCTACACGCAGAAATGACTTGTCGATATCTCCAATTCTCTACATATTCATTTGACTTGTCGATATCTCCGAGACTTCTCGATAGGCCATTTTGGACTTCTCGAAGCTTCTACATTTTTCTCTGAGGCATGATGATGAATTGATCTTCTTCCGGAGTTTATTCCTTAGCTTGAATCTGTTCACAGAAAACTACTCTAGTATAATCTTCTAACCTTTTTCCAGACTCAAGAAATACGATACAAGATACAAAATTGATTATCAAACAACTAAATCTTAGGGTTGTCAATGTGGCTTAGTCTTGTTATTGTATAGGAATGTCTAGCACAACAAGGTCCCATGAAGACTTTGTTCTTGCAGAAAGGTATAGTTCACCAGACTAGTTGTAGCTACACTCCACAACAAAATGGTGTTATGAAGAGGAAGCATAGACATTTGTTTAAGATTGATAGGTCACTTCTTTTCCAATCTAAAGTTCCTGCTCAATTCAGGAGTGAATGTGTTTTATGTGCTACTTACTTGATAAACAGAAGTCCTTTGTAGAGTATTAATGATGAGACTCCTTATTTTAGACTCACTAGTAAGCTAACTTCTCTAGAACATTTAAAAGTGTTTGGATGTCTTTGTTTTGCTTCTTCTAGTCTAGACCATAGAACAAAGTTTGATGTCAAGGCTATTGCTTGTTATTTTATGGGATATTCAGTGGTGCAAAAAAGATATAAAGTTTTGAATCTTTCTGATTATCATTTGTTTGTTTCAAGGGATGTGGGTTTTTATGAATTTCATTTTCCTTTTCATACTCATAATCAGGCTATATTATTCCCTTCTGACACTTATCTTCCATCCATCACTACTTCTCCTGATGCTGATAGTGCATTTTTTTCTTGTTCTCCTATTGATTCTACTATTTCGATGCCCTCACATATTCCAACTGATAAGACTTCAGTTGATCTGTCTAACCTTCTCTCTGTTGCATCTCCTTCAGATTCTCATACTTCTTGTAATCATCATACTACCTCTTCATTTATTTCTTCTGTTCCTATCAGACATTCTACAAGGATTCATAAACCACCTTCTTATTTGAGTGATTACAAATGGAATACAATTACTAGTATTTCTTCTCCTAAACACTGGTGTAATCTAGTGCAAACCTCTCTTTCTTTTCCTAAATGTCAACTTATAGAACCTAATTATTATCAAGAAGCATATATTCACCCTTTATGGATCAATGGAATGCAATCATAATTACATACATCTGATCATTTAAAACTTCAAGCTTTCTCAGATGCAGACTGGGCCTCTTGTATCGATTCTCGTCCTCGGTTATAGGATATATCCTGTTATTTGGAAATTAACCAATCACTTGGAAATCAAAGAAACAAAATACTATTTCTCGTTCTTCTGTAGAAGCGGATTATCGTGCTATGGCCTCTACAGCTAGTAAAATTACTTGGGTTGTTCGTTTGCTATCTAAATTAGGCATTACTGACCTTAAACCTATTACTTTGCACTGTGACAATTAATCTGCTTTATATATAGCCAAAACCCGATTTTTTATGAGTGTGCCAAGCACATTGAGCTTGATTGTCACTTCACTCGTGATAAGGTTCCGGAGGGGTTAATTCAGTTGACATATCTACCTATTAGATCTCAGTTGGCTGATATTTTTACAAAGGTTGCACCTTCTCCTCAGTTCACTCATTTGTTGTTCAAGTTAGGGATGACTCCCTCTGTTTTTTCACCTCCCAAATCGAGGGGGGTTGTTGAGAATATAATAAAGCAATATGACAATACTGAGCGAAGTAGTGCTTGAGCTGAATTGCAAGCTGTCAAGAGTGTGTGTTGAGTTGTTTAGTAGTGCCATGTCATTAATAAGTTTGTTACACATTTAGTTAGATATATAGAGCCATCTGCAATTCATTTCGTGTAGTACTTGAAAATATTCTTTACTTACTCTCTAAGTTTCTCTCAATGAAAGTGCTCTAGCTTGAATACAACAAAACAATAGTTTTATTTCCGGTAGTTTTAATACTATTAACTGCAGAATTACTCTTTGTGCCTATGTTCATGAACAACGTAACTTGTTTTTATGCTAATTATTTGATAGAACTGTTCATCAGCCAGAAATAGTCGAAAGTTTTGCTTTAATATGAGATCTGAAGTTTACTGTCTAAAAAGCCTGATACTGTTGTAGCTTGGTTTCTGAAGCAGCAAAAAAATGAAGTTTGGACTTAGGTGTATCACCTTCATTAATTAGTACTCCCTCCGTCTCCTTGATTAGTATATATAGGATATGTGGCACAAACGTTAAGAAAAAGTATAATTTAATGGAGAAAAGTAATAAAAGTGGATTAAGTAATGAGACCGATTAATATTAAATGTATAAATTGAGTGTATAAAAAGAAAGTAGCTAATGTAAGTGAATAAAATGGCGGGACTAATTAATATTAAGTTACACTGAACTACCTTTTCCGTAAAAATAGAAAATAAAAATATTAACCAACATACCAGGTGATCAAACGTTATTTTAATAGTATTTCCTAATAGCAGGTTAAACATTCTTATGCAGTTTTAGCTACAAATCATATAAGACGGATGTTTAAAAAAAAGTATCTGATATGAGTCAAATGACAATAAAAAAATTATTTAAAAATAATATAAAAACTTTATACAATCTTCAATCAAATAAAAACTTTATCCAAATCTAATCAAATCTTGTAAAGGACCAGTGTGCATAGAGCACTATATAAAATCTAATATTTGTATAGATGGCTAGATTACGTCATTCTAGTAGTGTTTCCTAATCACGGGTCAATCTTTCTTATGTCATTTTACCTACAAATCATAAAAGACGGATGTTTAAAAAAAGATTTTCTAACACGAGTCAAATGGCAATAAAAGAATTATTTAAAATCAATATAAAAACTTTATCCAAAATCTTCAGTCAGATAAAAACTTTATCCAAATCTAATTAAATCCTACAAAGGGTCAGTGTCTATGGAGAGCAAGATAAAATTTAATATTAGTATATGTGGCTAGTTGACATCATTTTAGTAGTATTTCCTAATAGCGGGTTAATCCTTCTTATGCAATTTTACCTACAAATCATAGAAGACGAATGTTTAAAAAAAGGTTTTCTGATATGAGTCAAATGACATCAATTTATTTATTTAAAATCAATACAGAAACTATATCCAATTTTAATCAAATAAAAACTTTATCCAAATCTAATCAAATCCTACCAAGGGCCAGTATGCATAGAGCACTAGATAAAATTTAATATTAGTATAGGTGGCTAGCTGACATCATTTTAGTAGTATTTCCTGATAGCGGGTTAATCCTTCTTATGCAATTTTACCTACAAATCATATAAGATGGATATTTAAAAAAGTTTTTTTGATATGAGTCAAGTGACAATAAAAAAAAATATTTAAATTAATATAAAAACTTTATCCAATCTTCAATGAAATAAAAACTTTTTCCAATTCTAATCAAATCCTACAAAGGGCTTGTGTGCATAGAGCACCAAAGAAAATTTAATATTATTATAGGGGGCCAGAGGGCTGGAGATAGCTGAAGCAAATTTGAAGAAGGTATTAAGTTTGTTCAAGCATAATGGAGCTAGCTGAAGTTAGGGCTGTCAAAAAAATTCGAAAAATCTGATATTCGTCCGAAAAATCCGTATTTGTATCCAAGAAAAAGCGGATATTATCTGTATCTGAGAAAAAGCGGATATTATCTGTATTCGAATTCGGGATATTCGAATCCGAAACTAAATACATACATGATATTTAAATTATATAATTATATATAATTATATATAATTATATATAATTTAAAATTTATTTTTTTAGTTTATAGTGTATGTAGATCTATTAAATAATGTTTATACAAATTTTATATCATTGTACACATGCTTTATACATATATAAATATATTATTTGTATTTAATTATAGAAAATGTCCTATAATCATCGTCAAAACGGTAGGGGCAACAAAAAAATTCAAAAAATCCGATATTCGTCCGAAATATCTGCATTCATATCCGAGAAAAAGCGGATATTATCCGTATCCGAAATAAAGCGGATATTATCCGTATTAGAATCCGATGATTGCGGATGCGGATACGGATATAGGCATATCTGTATCCGAATTATCCGTTTGACAGCCCTAGCTGAAGTAATGTGAGTGTGCATTCACCTGCTGGCAGAATTGTTAGAGAATAAAAAGACTGTTACATGATACTCGAAGTTGTAGTTACGGCTGCTCATACACTGTCAAGAGAGTCGGTATTTTTTCAAGAGGTCATTTTTTTTCACTTTCCGCCTTTATTGGTCTCTGCAAGGAACAAGTTTAGTTTTAGGAAATTGCATTATAATATATTTTATGATAAATTGTATAAGTAAGATAATAATTTTAAAAAGAAAATCGTTTGAGAAGCATAATAATCTGGCAACATGTGCAAAAGCTCAATTAATGTCGATATTGGTTTTGATAGGCATGAAGTTGGAAATAAACTCTACATATACCATACAGAAAAAAAATATTAGTAATGAAGTGAAGAATATTAAATTCTTTAAGTTTTCTAGCTTAGTCAATTGTGTATATATAAATTTATTGTCCAATCAAAAAGTGAGAAGTTTTTGAATGAAAGAAAGTGATACCAACTACAAATCGCAACCGGGGACGGAACCAGGAATGCGAGATGAGGTGGGCTTGATATGTCTTTAGCGAAATTTCACGCGCATATAATTTATGTAATCAAATTCATCGGTCATTTTATGTTAATTTTCTTAACAAATTTTCTTTTTTATATACATAAACATAAAATTCATAAATCATTTTGTGTTCTTGTTATTCAATGAGTGTGTTCTTTTTCTTCATATTTTAGTAAAATGTTGATAGTTATTGTTTTTACTAAGAATTATAAAGTTAAAAGATAATATTTAAATTGAATGGGCCTGTAATATTACTGGATAATGGGCTTCATATAATTCTTGACAAATAAAATAGAATGCATTCATTAAAACACTGAAAGACAGTTGGAACCGACCTCCGAACTGATAATACAAACTGACTGGGAAACAAATAAACGAACTAAACAATAGTCGTCTTGTTTTCAGATTGCTTAACAAATAGAATAAAATTCTTTACAATAAAAAGGATTATAATAACTTTCCCACCAATCCATCCAACACCAACCCTGAAGATAGCAACATCACAATTGACCTTCACATTATTGCCATCTGTATCCCAATTTTCAGAATTTTTAGTTTCATCAACTAAAATCGGAGGGAGAAATGCCCCCAAACTATGAATAATCTTTTGTTGTGAAAAGTAAGCACTTGTGATATGTTAGAAAATGAAAAGTTTGAGGCATATTATATATATATTCTTGATATGATTTCCGGAAGCTAATACTTGGAGGTTGTTCCTTGGCATGAGGACTTAAAATTTCATATTTGGATCTAAGACAGTTTCTTAGTAGAATCCATGAATATATTGAGACAAAGTTGCTTGTTTGAAATGGGTTATGGGGATTATCCCATATTGATATTGTAAAAGAAAGATATTGAGTTTATATAGCATCTTGTGTTAGTATTTTTTACAACTACTAGCATAAGTGGAATGCTTGTGTGGCCTAGTGCTGGTGAGAACTCTTATATTTTTCTTTTCTTTTACAAGTTTAATAATTTATATTGATTATTTACTTATTAATATTAAATATATTGAGTAAGGATTATTTTAATCATATTCTGGATATATTTTGTAATATTAATATTAATTAATCAAGATATAATATAAATAATAAAGAAAACCAATTTTATTTACCTTTTCTGTTTTGTGACTTAAGATACAACATCGAGTAAAATAGAAGAAGAGCAAATTGAGATGCTTATATATTGATAGGTATACTTGAGATAAAAAATATAAGTCTCAGTTTCTACCTCGCAAACATATATGAGTTGCATAGGTTTTTTATGGGCAACTGAGGTGCGAGTCACCGTTGATCGCTGCTAGTTCTGTCCCGGGATGGATCTGTTGTTGTTTTATCCTAGAAGCGATATTGTTGCATCCCATTACAGCGTAAGTGGGGGGCAATAATCTCTTCAGGAACAGTCAAGTCCTCTTGAAGGGTTTGGCGACTCAGCTATTGTGTTCTTCTTCTTATCAGAATTTAGAAAGCGTTAAGAGATAAGTTTTCTTTATTTTTCTTTTTCAATTACAGTCTCTGATTATAGTTTGTTATGGCCTTCATGTTTTCTTTCGTTAGTTGGTTATTTGGTTATTTACCTTGTTCTTGTTATTATATATATATATATGTATATATATATATGTATATATATATATATAACTTCCCATTGTTGCTGTGTAGTTAGAATTATACCCAACAATTTTGAAGAGATTATAGTTAATTAGCAAGATGGTTAACGAAACTGCTGATGTTTAGAAAAAAGTTGAGACTGGTTCTAGTGGTACTGCATCCATTAATTGGACCACGTATCGTTTTCCCCATCCAATTGATTTATCAGTTATCCCTGGTAAATTTAGTGGTGGAGCTTCTTTTTCTCATTGGCAGAAAAAATGAAGCTCTGGTTAACGGTTAAGGGTCTATGGCCAGTGATACAGTATGATCCTCCTGTGTTGGATCAAGAGAAAGTTGAATTTGTTAAGGCTTATGCTTTATGGGCTGAGAAGGATGGGGTGGATAGGGCAGCCATTTTGGCAGCCGTGGAGAACACCTCATTCAATGTTTATTCATCAGATGGCTATATTGCTAAATTCTTATGGGATAAGATGGACCAAACCCATAATACTGATTCTCAAGGACTTGAAAAAAGTATTTTGTGGAAAGGTTTCTTGATTTCAAACTGGTGGATGGAAACTCCATGACTAAACAGGTTTATGAGTTTGAGATGTTAGTTCATGCTTTGGGTGAGTCCGGAATGGTCTTGCTTGAGAAGTTTCGAGTTATGTCTGTGATTGAAAATCTTCCTGAGTCTTGGGAAGAGTTTGATCTCTCCCTGAAAAGACAGAAATGAGAGATCACTTGGACTAACTTGATGTTGGACATCTCTGTACAGGAACAACACAAGTCCAAACAAGGACATGTGATGCCTGCTAAACATGGGAGCTCGAAAGTTAATGTAGTGACTGTAGGACAGAAAAGAAAGGTAGTTACAAAGAAGGCTAACATCAAACCTAACAAGAACAAGGCTAAGAAACCAAAGGCAAACAAATCATGTTGGTCTTGTGGACAAGTTGGTCATTGGAGCAAGGACTATCCTAATAAGAAAGCTAAGGAAGCTGGAGTGGTAGCTCAAGCAAATACTGTGCTTGGACTTGGAACCACGAGTAGGACTGTATCTGACATGGTTGTTGGTGAGGTTGTTGCCTCTGGAACCGACAACATGTATGTTACTTACAACCCTGTACTACTTTTCACTTATCTGTCATATGAGCGGTTGATTGATACTAGAGCTAATGTACATATTTGTACTGATATTAGCTTGTTTATTTTTTATCAACAGAGTCATGGAGTGACAGTGATGATGGGGAATGCTAGTACTGCACATGTGCTTATAGTAGGAAACTTGGACCTGAAGTTTACTTCTGAGCGTATTTTGTCTCTTACTAGAGTGTATCATGTTCCCTCTATTCGTAGAAATATAATAAGTGGAAGTTATATAGTTAAGAACGGATTTGAACTTTCTTTGAAATGTAATAAAGTATTTATTACTCATACCGGTACATCTTTTGGCAAGGGTTACTTGTTTGATGGTTTGTTTTAATAAATACTGAACCCGTTTTGGGTGATTTTATTAGTGATAGTGTTGCACCTTTTGTTAATTGTGTAGAATTATCTGACTTGTGGCGCTTACGACTTGGTCATTTAATTTTGGTGCTATAAAGAATATGATGAATTTAGAGTTGATTCTAAAGCATGCCATTGATAAGAAATCTAAGTGTCAAGTGTGTTTAACTGAAAAACAAGGAAACCTTTTCATAATATTGTTAGGGATTCAGACTTGTTAGATTTAGTTCACTCGGACATATATGAATTCAGTGGTGTGTTGACTAAGGATTATTATAAATATTTCATTACTTGTATAGATTATTGTAGTAGATACTGACATACTGTTATGTTTATTTGCTTAAATATAAGGATGAAGCACTAGATAAATTCATTATGTATAAAAATGAAGCTGAAACACAAACTGACAAAGTACTTAAACGTTTGAGGTCTGATAGAGGTGGTGAGTATAAGAGTACCTTGTTTAATAAATTTTGCGCAAGCAATGGTATAGTTCATGAGGTTACTCCACCATACACACTTGAGTCTAATGGGGTGGCAGAGCAAAAGAACAAAACTTTTAAAGACATGATTAACAATATGCTGATTAATTCTGGGTTGCCTAAGTACATGTGGGGAGAGGCTCTGAATACAGCTTGCCATATTCTGAATAGAGTCCCTCTGAAATATATGGATAAGACACCTTATAAATTATGGAGAAAGCGTAAGACAAGTTTGAGTTATCTTCGTGTATGGGGGTGCCTTGCTAAGGTGCTTGTCCCTGAACACAAGAGAAAGAAACTAGGTCCAAAAACTGTTGATTGTATCTTTCTGGGGTATCTTGAAACCACTACTGCTATGAGATTTTTAGTACTAAAATCTGACATAGATGGGATTGTGGTGAATACGATAGTTGAGTTTCGTGATGCAACTTTCTTTGAGGAAGTGTTCCTTATGAAGACTGGTATACCTTTGGGTAATTATGAGGATGATCCCACTCACATATTGTTAGGGCTAGAACACGCGCTAATATTCACGCAAGTATACGTGATCGCAAGTAATATAGAATTATTTCTAGTTCGTTCCCACAGGGACTGGTTTAGGTTAACTTTAATCAATGTATTTATGCAATAATGGTATGGTTATAATCCAATGCTAAGATGAATAACAAATTGAGGCTGTTTTAACTAAGATTAACTAAGAGAATATACTAAAGAACATTAACTAAGAGAATAAAGAGAGTTGAATACTATATGACACAAACATGGGAGTCTAACTTTATTAAATATATCATTCAATAGCCTTTTCGTTCTTAACCTTAGCATGCAATGGTGATGACACTAACCAGAAAACACAAAACTGATATACACCAACTTTCGTTGTACGAATACCATACTACCAGACATCCACAGAAGAGATAGAAGCTGAATAGACACCAATAAAATTGAAACCCTATATGTCTATAGAATTTGATAACATAACGGTTTAATGTACAATTTATCTATCGTGATTACATAGGGCAAGTAAGGTGGTTAAAATTACCTATAAATCATGCATATCAAATACATGAACCTATGCTAGCATGGCAAGTTCTAAACCCCTATATTCACTTTCGCTTCAATAGAGATTAACACGCTATCTTATAAGTTTGCGACGCTCATAAGATGAATAAGCACAACAATACTAGGTTATCATACAATCACCACACACTAAGGCATTGAAATAAATTAACTAAAGAAATCCATAAATAAATCCGCTAGAACCTCACGATAACGATTAGCCCATAATCGGACTCATCATCAACGTGGGTTTCGATGAAAGCATGGTATATTAAACGTAGTCTTTATACTGAATAAATAATAAAACGAAGTATGAAACAAGAATATAGGTTCACAAGCAAGAAAACTAGCATCCAAAGTTACAACTTAAAAAAAAAATCACAAGAATAAACTAGATCCTCTTCGCCTTGGTTGAATTGTGTTCTACGGTCTTCTTATGCCTTCTCCTTAAACTCTGGTACGTCTTGTTTGGAAAAATGACCTTTAGTTATGTATATATAGCAGCCCATGCAGATTAGAAGTCCTCCAGATCAAAATTAGATTAGAAATATGATTCTTTGAATGCAGCTATTCACATAAAGATCAATCAAGTCCCACAAATCAACTTAAAAGCCAGAAACGTGGTGTGTGTAAATGCTTACAGATATACTATTACAACTAGATCAATAATCATGACTCACTACTCATCAAAACAATCACAATGTTATAAATAGAATAAAAGCTAAACTCAAAATAACTTATAATACTTCAACCCTTATATTGGAGTCTTACATGGATTCATGCTTTTATTCACAACACAAAACAACACTAATATGCTTATTTGACCGTGCAATGTGTGAGGTCCACAAAAGACTTATATAATAATACCCATGTAGCGAGCGTTAGGTTAGTGGATCTCAGACTATAATAAGCCTTAGGTCATAGGCACAAAGTTCCCTAAGAACTTAATAACTCGAGTACTAAAGAGCCCACTCGTGATCAATTATGTAAAAACACATAAGTATTTTTTTCTCTTTTTTCTCTTTTTTTTATTTTTTCTTTTTCACAAATTTCTGAACGAGTGTGTTTCGCTCCATCTCGTTCAACCCTAGACTACTCATATAAAATGAGCCGGCTACTAGCCATTTGACACCTAGCCATAACAACTAGCAATGAAATCCAATTTTCTCCACTTTTAAATTTCCATGTTATTTTATCATTAAGAGAATATCCTAAATTCTAATATAAACAAGTGATTAAACCTCGACAAACAAACAAACCATGACCATGATCTAGCACTCAAGCAACCTATAAGACTTAGTGAAATACAATTTCCTCTAGCATGCAAATCAACTCGATACGACTTAACATCACTAAGCACGACATCACTACACTAGCATCAATATCACAAATCAATCGATAAAATCATCTAAGGGATCATGTTATAATGCAAATGCATAAAACTATATGATCATACTATAATAAATATATAAAAAAACTACAAGAATAACAAAAAAAACTATAAAAATAACAAAGAAAACCACCACATGGCAAATATGCAACTATATGAACTAAACTAGCATGAATATGCAACTATATGAGAGTCACACAAAACACATAATCCTTAACTACTACCCCCAAACTTAAAATATTCACTGTCCTCGGTGAAGGTAATAGCAAGGATTCAGGGATACCTAGTCAGAATCAGGGTCATCATCCTCAAGGGTGGAGTGTTAGGAGTGTCTGGAGGCGGATATACAGAATCCTCACCAAATACTGGCCACTGGATGTCCACTCCTATGGCTCTGAATGCGGTCCTCAATGCCTGGGTAAGGTCCTGTGCAAAGCGACTATGGATGACATGCATCACATCCATCCTCCTCAACAAGCGCCTGTACTGTGCTGAACTCATCCCAACACTACCCTGAGCTTCCTCCTGTTGCTGCTGCTGCGATCCCGAAGGACTAGCCTCCTCTCCCAACTGAGCTCTTCAAACTGCTCGACGGGCCTGCGAAGTCCCACCAGCATATGTCTGATCCACTGGCCTTCCAACTGGTAGATGGTCATAAGAATATCCAAGCCCCTTAAGATCAGGCTTTCCACCATACCACTCCGTCATATTCAACAGTGTCGAACTATCAATCGGGGCACTCAGAATTTACAACAGCTCATGTGTGGGCCAATGAAATCCAACCGCCACACACAACTTCATCACAATGGACGTAAAGGTAACGAACCCGTAGTACTCCCTCGCAAGAAACTCAGAATACCCTGATGAATCACCATCCCAAGATCCATATAATCTCCCTGAAAAATGCCCCACAACAAACGTGCACACTCCACAGTAACATCATGCATGTGAGAAGATGGCATGATATTAGCACAAATAAAAGAATTCCATGCACGTGCAAACCTGTTCATGCACAATGCAGGGAAAGTGGCATACTCATTAGTGCTCTTCTTGAACTTCCAATGAGTCTCAGGCACACACAGGGTAGCAACAATCAAATCCAAGTTAAACTCCACAAGCGTCTTCTCATTCCAATTGTCCTGTTTTGGCTTCCTCGCGGGTTGCTCAATCGCCCGACGAATAGCCTCAGCACTGTACTCCACCGTTATCCCCCTAACCACCGTGAAACCAATCTTCTCCGCCTTAGCATTATCGTAGAACTCACGCACCACACTCATGGGCACAGCAACGGGTCTCGCAAAAAGAAACCCAGCCCATCTCCAAGATCATCTCTAATAACTTACCATTTTTCCACGATGGCAAAAAACCACGCTCCTTGGCTATAGGCTTCGAAAGCAGCCTCACATACTCTGCCTCAGCCTCGAGTGTTGAAACCTAGGCCTCACACCACCTGCACTCGAAGAATCAGTGGTGCTGCTACTACCTTGGGTTTGCTATCTTTTTGGTGCCATTGAGATTGAATGAACTTGAAAGAGTAGAAGTCTGTAAGAAATATTTGTGTTTTTGAGAGTTTGAGAAGTGATGGAGAAGTTTGTGTATAAGTGTATGTATATATAGGAGATTGGGAGAGAATTAGTTATGGAAAAAGAGTGGGAATTGATTATGGGAATAATGGGTTTGATTTGGAGAGGGAAATATGGGATGTGGAAGAGTAAAAATCGGGTGGTAATTGATTTTATATTAAAATTCCTGAATTTCTCTTTAAAATCTATCCTTTTTTTTCTTCAGTGACCCAGCGCGGCCGCCCCGCATGCCAGCGCGGGCACGCCGTGCTACTGACTTTTCAGCACGGCCGCCCCGCTTTTCAGCGCGGGCGCGACATGCTACTGTAGTTGGCACTGAATTTTTCCCTGCACCAATGACTTGAGCACTAGACCCCTATCGTGCCACCTCTTGACTTTCTCCTTGTATATTTTGTTATTTTCATATGCTTGAAGTCAAAATTCGTCGAGTTCATTCAATTGAAGCATTCGTTTCTTAACAGCTGCATCCAAATCAAGGTTCAACTTCTTCAAAGCGTAATACGCTTTATGCTCGAGCTCCACAGGCAAATGACACCCCTTACCATAAACCAACTGAAAAAGAGACATTCCAAGTGGAGTCTTGTATGTTGTTCTATACGCCCAAACAGCTTCATCAAGCTTCAAAGACCAATCCTTCCTTGACGGACACACAAATTTCTCTAAAATATGTTTGATCTTTCTGTTAGATACCTCAGCTTGCCCATTAGTCTGAGGATGGTAGGCTGTAGCAATGCGATGATTCATATTATACCTTTTCATCATAGCAGTGAACTTGTGATTGCAAAAATGCGATCCCTCGTCACTGATTATGATTCTTGGAGTCCCAAATTGTGTGAATATCTGCTTATGAAGAAAATTAAGCACTACCTTTGCATCATTTGTCGGCAAAGCCTTGACTTCAACCCATTTTAACACATAATCGACCGCCAACAAGATATACTGATTATTGCAAGATGAGACAAATAGCCTCATAAAGTCGATTCCCCAAACATCGAAGACCTCAACCTCGAGAAGCACATTAAGAGGCATCTCATCCCTTTTTGACATATTACCCATACGCTGGCATCGATCACACTTCAAAACAAAGTGATGCACATCCTTAAACAATGTAGGCCAGAAGAATCCCGCTTGAAGAACATGAGCTGCTATCTTCTCTCCACCATAGTGGCCTCCATAAGAAGTCGAATGGCAGTCTCATAAGATCCCCTCGTTTCGCTATACGGAATACATCTCCTGATGATTTGGTCAACTCCTTTCCTAAACAAATATGGCTCATCCCACATGTACCACTTCACCTCATGAAGAAACTTCTTCCTTTGAGCATAAGACAAGTCTGGAGGCATGATATTACTCACAAGGTAGTTCATAATGTCTGCAACCCACAGTTCTTCCTCTTGCACTCCAAACAGCTGCTCATCGGGAAAAGACTCATTTATCAATATCTTATCCTGTGAAGTTGCACTTGGATCTTCCAAATGAGAAAGATGATCAGAAACTTGATTCTCAATACATTATATGTCCTTGATCTCTAACTCGAATTCCTGAAGTAAAAGAACCCATCGAATCAATCTAGGCTTCGAGTCCTTCTTCGAGACGAGATATCGAATTACAGCGTAATCAGTGAAAACTGTCACCTTCGCCCCAAGCAAATAAGATCGAAACTTCTTAAAACCGTAGACAATGGACAAAAGTTCTTTGTCAGTAGTAGTTTTCAGTTGAGCACCGTTGAGAGTCTTACTAGCATAGTAGACCACATGAAATATGTTGTTCTTTCTCTGCCCAACAACTGCTCCAACTGCATGGTCACTTGCATCGCACATCATTTCAAAAGGTTCATTCCAATCAGGTGCAGTTATGACAAGTGACATGATCAAACTCTTCTTCAAGAACTCAAAAGCAGCTAGGCACTCGTCATCAAACTTGAATGGGACATCCTTCTCTAGAAGATTGCACAAAGGTTTAGAAATTTTAGAGAAGTCCTTGATGAACCGCTTATAGAAACCCGCATGACCAAGAAAGATTTGAATTCCCTTAACCAAAATTGATGGATGGAGATTTTCAATGACCCCCACCTTGGCTTTATCCACCTCAAGACCCTTACTAGAGACCTTGTGCCCAAGAATAATGCCCTGTCGCACCATAAAGTGACATTTCTCCCAGTTGAGAACCAGATTGGTCTCAACACACCTTTTAAGAACTGCGCCAAGATTCTGCAAGCACTCATCAAAAAAATCACCAAACACAGAGAAATCGTCCAAGAACACCTTCTGACCAATCATGTCAGAGAAGATAGGCATCATGCATCTCTGAAATGTGGCTGGGGCTCCACACAAACCAAAAGAAACTCTTCTGAAGGTGAACGTACCAAATGGACAAGTGAAAGTAGTCTTTTCCTGATCTTTTGGAGCAATGCAAATCTGATTATAGCCCAAATAGCCATCTAGAAGACAATAATACTCGTGCCCATCCAACCTGTCAAGCATCTGATCAATAAAAGGCAGAGGAAGTGATCTTTTCTCATGGCCTTGTTCAGCTTTCTGTAGTCCATAAAAACTCTCCACCCCGTGACTGTTCGAGTAGGAATGAGCTCATTCTTCTCATTAGTTACAACCGTGATACCTCCTTTCTTCGGCACACGCTGCACTGAAATCACCCAAGAACTGTTAGAAATGGGATAGATGATCCCTGCATCCAGCCACTTAAGAATTTCCTTCTTTATAACTTCTTTCGTGATTGGATTGAGCCTTCTCTGTTGCTCAACAATAGGCTTACTACCTTCCTCTAGTAGAATTGTATGCATGCAATAAGAAGGGCTGATTCCCTTAATATCTGCTATAGTCCATCCAATTGACGATTTGAACTCTCTCAGAATCTTTAAGAGTTTTTCCTCATCACTACTCGAAAGGTCAGACGCAATAATCACAGGCAAAGTAGATGCATCACCTAAAAAAGCATACCTTAAGTGTTCAGGCAATGGTTTAAGCTTAAGTGAAGGAGCTTCCTCAATAGATGGCTTGAGGTGCTTGAAGACTTGTTCAGCTCATCCATTCCAAGAGATTCAAAAGGCATATCCATCTTCCGCTTCCAAGGAGAAATATTCAGATATTGCAACGGCTCCTTACCTTCATCATCTTCAATATCTGAATTCACCAAAAAGGCCTTTTCTAAGGCATCAGACCTTAGCAATTGATCAAGTTATGAAGTAACCACAGAATCGACCAACTTCACCTTCAAGCACTCCTCATTTTCCGTAAGGATTTTCATGGCATTAAACACATTAAAAGTTACTGTAATAACTCGAATTTTTGAGACTTTATAAAAACGTTTAATGAATAGTAACCTTGGAAGACGGGGAAAACTTTTTAGCCCACACTATGTTGTGCATGAGAAATTGAGTTTCGGAGTTGATAACATGATTATACGTACCAAATGAGTGTATGTAAACGCTATTAATTTTCGAAGAAAACAAACTTTGAAAAATGACAGTATTTACGAACCATCGAGGATTACGGGATTCACAATATAATTATGAATTTAAAACCCTACGGATTTATATCTAAGGACGATACTTCAAAATATAAAGAATAAATACGAAATGATTTACGCCGCGAACCGTTTACGAGAAATTATTACGAAAATGTTTAAGCGACCGAACAAACGCGCAAACGATTAAATAAACGTATCACACTAACTAACCATGGTAGAAAAGTAACCATGGTTACTCTATCAAATAGTAAGATAAGGTTATAGGAATGATCATCTAAGGCTAGAAAATAGTAAGCTAAAGACTAAACTACTAGCTTAGCTTGTAATCTAGAAAGGCTAGCAAGATTTGTCCAAGGATTTGCCAACATAAATCTATTTTAGGTTATATACTAGAGAATATACAAACATATATCACAAGTCTTATTCAAGAAGCAAGCAAGAAGCTCACCAAATCTCTCTCTCTCAAAAACTTCCATGCTGATTTTTAAGAACACCATGGAAAGAAAAAAATCATATATCATGATCTACTCATTCAAAAATCACCAAATATTTACCAAACCGATTTCATATCATGGTTAAATCACACACTAAATTTCATGTTGTAACACCCCCTTCTTAAATTTAGAAGGGAGATATTACTTAGAATCCAAAAACCTGCAAAAAGAGCACTAAAATATTTCTAACAATAATTTAACAGTCTAAAATCTCCAAAATAATATTAAATCTCCGAAATGTCTAAACCAATAATATAAATGCTGAAATCTCTAATAAGAAATTAAGTCTAAATAATGATAGAAGTCTGAAATCCTAAGAACGAAATAAAGGGAAGCTCTCCATCACACAGTCCCAGATCCCCCTAAGCACCTGCCATAAAAAGAATACGGCATGAGCCAAATGCCCAATACGGATTTGAAATTACAATTTATAAAACAAGAGATCAGATATAAATAATCAGCAATTTATAATAAAAAAACAATTTTAAAAATAAGTAAGGCTGAAATAACGAGGGATTAGGATATTTCATACTGAGATCAGAACAGATACAAATACACACATCATAGGGTACCTAATGTGTGCAACAGAATCGATAACATGTACGGCATATACGACGCCACCATAAATGAAATCACAAATCAAACTCTGGGTGCACCCACGTATCCTGAACAAATATCAAATGCGCAAAAGCTCCTTCCAAGAACTAACAGAAGGATACGCCGTGACCAATCACACTGTCACGGAAGTGTCATGTCACTGGTGCCGCAATGACATGGCTGTAGTACCCCTACAGCTGGTTAGCTCGGTATACCCTAAATCACTAAGGGTTCAAAATAAAATATTCTCGCAAATTTAACATCACCTGATAAGAGTAATTCAGATTTCCAAAACAGAGGGTGTCATAAATAATATTTCAAAACAAAAGTAAACAAATATTTATAATTTTGCAAATCCATTTTAAAACAATTTTCGGAAGTCAAGGAGGTTAAAAGAATTTTTAACGGAACAAACAGAAGGTAGAACGAAACGAATCAAATATATATAATATCTAAGAGAAGTAGCGCAGAATAAAAGGGGACATAATCCGTACCTCAAATATCACAAACTCTAATACTATTGAAATCCGCACACGATGCTCTAAATTCCCGGCTCCTGTCCTATAATGATTTATATTTAAAATCTTTCAGGTATTTATTCATTATATAAAATATATATATAATCGTATATTATATTACTCTTGAGTTTATTATTTATAAATCTATTTAATTAATAACAAATCATCAAAGTCATGCTATAAATCAGATCACCGACAAACTTATTGCAATGGGACACAATTAAAATATAATAACCTGATTATAGCAAGCATATTTACTATCACATGCATTAGATATCAATCACAGGTCAACAAGCTTATTAACTTAAGTGTGCTAATCTATACTTGATACATGCAACATTGCACTTAATTTAATTAAACAATACACAAATAATATAAATTAGGCAGTAATTTATTTCGAATACAATAAAAATTTTATTAATCTAATTTAATAGACTACACCGGGGACAATTTATATTATTTACTGATACATTAGTCATACTCATAGACATTCTTATACATTCATTAATCACCTAATTATTTCATAAAGTAATTAAATGAAACTAGTAAAAAAAAATATAATTTAAACTACTATCAAATCATCAAGTTCAAGTTCATGCACAACACCTTTATTAAAATCATTGTGGCTTACAATTATTAAAACAATAAATCAGATACTAAATTTTAAATATAACACGAAAATATATTATGAATCTAAAAGATAAGTGATGCTTCAATAATCTAATTTACAAAACCAGACCTCAAGTACATCAGCCCCATCATAAATATATTATTCTTAAATTTACATAAGACTAACTAGTACGCTAATTATATAATAATGTAATATATGATCAATTTAAGAGATATTTAACATGTCCACTATATGCAAATAAAGGCACAAATCTCATTCAACTAAATCTAATCATTATGTCATATGACATGACATTCAACTTCGCAGACAAATATTAGTATAAATTAGCTAGCCATACATATAACAAATCTCAACTATCCTACTAACACATGATTGTCAATTTGTACATATAGTCGACCTATCTAATCAATCTATAGTGCTAAAATTTCACAAGAGCAACTTCCAGACTTAATAGATCATATAGACCTAAATATATTCATACATATTATTAACATATACCTCCAGGAGTTGACACTTAGAGGGGATATGAATGCGACTCTGTTTTCGTCTCTGTTTCACTCTGTGCGGCCTCGTTATATTAGGGTTTGTTTAACATATGTACCGACTATATATAAGCCTATAATATAACTTCTTTTTCTAATCTAATTCTTATTAATCCAGAAATAAATTCTTTTATAATTCTTATTCTAACTTAAATTAAATCTTTCACTTATTATTATTATTATTAAAATATTCAAAATTCAGGTATATTACATATATACCCCCTTAAAAAGGATTCCGTCCCCGGAATCAACGAAACTAAATAGTCGTATCTGGATCGAATAAATGCGGATATTTTTCACGAATAGATTCTTCTAATTCCCAAGTAGCCTCTCTTTCCGAATGATTTTTCCATAAAACTTTCACAAACGGAATGGTGTTCTTTCTCAAAACTCGCTCCTCTCGAGCTAAGATAGCCTCAGCTTCTTCCTCACAAGAAAGATCCTCTCTAATCTTATGTAATGGATATTGAACTACGTGTAACGGATGATATTTATAGCCCCTCAAAACAAACACATGAAACACATTTTGTACATGAGATAGTTGTGGCGGTAATGCAACTCTATAAGATACTTCCCCAACTTTCTCCATAACGTCAAAAGGGCCAACATATCTCGGACTAAGCTTTCCCTTCATACCAAAATGCTTCACACCCTTACAAGGAGACACCTTCAAGAACACATGATCACCTGGCTTAAATCCACCAAACTTCCGATGTTGATCCACATAACTCTTTTGACGAGATCGAGCTTCCTTTAAACTTTCTTTAACTTTCCCCACCTTCTCATTAGTGATTCTAACTAGCTCTGGTCCTTCAATGACTCTCTCTCCAACCTCATCCCAACAAGATGGTGCTCTACACCTCCTACCATATAAAGCCTCAAATGGTGGCATACCAATACTCGCGTGCTAGCTATTATTGTACGCAAACTCGACAAGATACAGATATTTATCCCAATCACCTGTCCACTCCAAAGCACAAGCCCTCAACATATCTTCCAATGTTTGAATCGTCCTCTCCGATTGTCCATCGGTCTGTGGATGATAAGTTGTACTAAAATTAAGCCTTGTACCCCAAGCTTGTTGGAAACCCTTCCAAAACCGCGATGTAAATCTCGTATCCCTATCAGAAACTATCGACACAGGCACACCATGAAGTCTAACAATATCTTGCTGAAAAATCTCTGCCAACTCGTGAACATGAGTAGTCTCTCTAATAGGCAAGAAGTGAGCGGACTTAGTGAGTCTATCAACCACCACCCATATGACATCGTTCTTCTTGAAAGTCCTCGGCAAATGAGTCACAAAATCCATAGTAATGTTTTCCCACTTCCAAACTGGAATATCTAGCTGTTGCAACAATCCACTAGGCCTCTGATGGTCTATCTTCACTTGTTGACATGTAAGACATTTTCCCACAAATTCTGCTATATCTCCCTTCATTCCACTCCACCAGAAGTGCTTCTTTAAATCTCCATACATCTTGGTGGAACCTGGATGAATAGAAAATGAAGAACTATGAGCCTCCTTCAAAATTTCCTCACGAATCGTCGGGTCTGCGGGCACGCACAATTTTCCACCCAACCATATCACGCCCTCATCATCAACACGAAAGTGTTTTTGCTTGCCACCTCAGATCTAATAGCTTTCAAACCTGTATCATCCTTCTGAGCTTCCTTAACCCTTGAAACAAGATTCGGTTCCACTTTCAAATTTGCAATGCTACCACTTGATCCTCTAACATACAACTCAACACCCAAGCGCTCCAAATCTGAAATAAGGTGCGGCTGAGTAATGAGAGATGCAACACTCCCCAAGTTCTTCCTACTAAGAGCGTCTGCCACTACATTCGCCTTCCCCGGATGGTACTGAATATTTGCATCATAATCCTTAAGAAGTTCAAGCCACCTCCGCTGCCTCATGTTAAGCTCCTTCTGAGTAAAGATGTATTTGAGACTCTTGTGATCAGTAAAGATGTCACAAGTCTCTCCATAAAGATAGTGTCTCCAGATCTTTAAAGCAAACACCACAGCCGCTAACTCCAAGTCATGGGTAGGATAGTTCACCTCATAAGGTTTAAGTTGCTTAGAGGCGTAAGAAATCACTTTCCCATGCTGCATAAGAACACACCCCAACCCTCTCTTAGAAGCAACACTATAAACCTAAAAACCTCCACTCCCTGATGGAAACACAAGTATTGGAGCTGACACCAACCTCTTCTTTAACTCTTGAAAGCTCTTCTCACGATCATCATTCCACTCGAACTTAATTCCCTTTCTCATTAGCTGAGTCAATGGCAAAGCTATGGAAGAGAAACCTTCCATAAAACGCCTGTAGTAACCTGCCAGACCCAAGAAACTCCTCACCTCCATCACATTGCTAGGTCTGGGCCAATTAGTAATAGCCTCGACTTTCGCAGGATCCAACTCAATGCCCCTACCAGATACAATATGCCCCAAGAATGCCACTTCCTCCAACCAGAATTCACACTTGGAAAATTTCGCAAACAACTTCTTCTCCCTCAAAATTTCAAGTACAGTACGTAAATGCTCCTCATGATCCTCTCTGCTCCTAGAGTATATCAAGATATCATCGATGAAGACCACCACGAATTTATCCAGATAATCATGAAAGACCCGATTCATCAAATCCATAAATACCGCTGGTGCATTCGTCAACCCAAAGGACATCACGAGAAACTCATAATGACCATAACGAGTATGAAATGCAGTCTTCGGAATATCCCCCTCTCTAACTCGTAACTGATGGTAACCAGATCTCAAATCTATCTTCGAAAAGTACTTCGCCCCTTGTAACTGATCAAACAAGTCATCAATGTGTGGCAAAGGATACCTATTTCTGACAGTCACCTTATTCAACTCCCTGTAGTCAATGCACAACCTCATGGAACCATCCTTCTTCTTCACAAACAGCACAGGAGCGCCCCAAGGAGACACACTTGGCCTAATAAATCCTCTATCCAACAACTCTTGCAACTGCTCCTTCAATTCTTGCAACTCAAGTGGTGCCATTCGATAAGGCGCCTTAGAAATAGGCTCGGCACCTGAAACAAGTTTAATAGTAAACTCCACCTCTCTATGTGGTGGCAAACCTGGTAGCTCATCAGGGAACACATCTTTATACTCCCTCACAACTGGATAATCCTCGATGCGAGGTTCATCCTTCGATGTATCCTTCACGAAAGCAAGGTAGCCATCACAGCCCTTAGACAACAATTTACTCTCCTTTAGAGCATAAATTAACTTAACATCCCCCTTCGGCTGAGACCCTTGGTATACAAATTCTGGTTTATCTGCATCCCCAAAGATCACCCTTTTTCCTTGACAATCAATTGTGGCATGATGTTCACTCAACCAATCCATACCCAAGATAACATCAAAGTCATGCATCTCCATCGGAAGCAAGTTAACCTTATAATTTCTATCTCTAACAGCTATCGGACACTTTTGATACACATCAGAAATAATAACAGAATTCCCCATCGGGGTAGAAATAGACATATGAGGATATAATAATGAAGGTGCAACGTCAAGATGACGAAAAAATGATAAAGACACAACAGAATGGGTTGAACCAGTATCAAATAACACATAAGCATCACGTCTACCAACAAGAAGTGTTCCTGAAACGGTACCTGAATTAGCTACTGCCTAATTTGCCGTCAATGCAAACACTCTGGCTGTAGGATTCTGCTGACTTCCACTGCCACTACCACCGCCAGTTCCTCCTCCACCAGGATTGCGTGACACTGTGCAATCCTTTGCCCTATGGGATATGCTACCACACAAGAAACAAGCCCCAGTCTGTCTGTAACAAGCTCTACCTGGATGATGTCCACCACATATAGCACAAGGAGCCACTGGAATTATATTGGGGTTTCCCCCATACACTGAGTAACGGCTCTGCCCCTGCTGATGATTTTGCCACTGCCTAGGCTGCTTCTGTCGCTGAAACTGCTGATTCTGATTCTGACCGACATACTGATTCCGGCCGTGGGATGACTGACCACCCCTATTCTGATTCTGTCCGCGCCACTGTCCCTGCTGACCATTCTGACCTCCATACCACTGTCTACCCTGTGCAAAACCATGATCATCCCTAGTCCTCTTACTACCACTGTTAGACCTGGAAGTCCTAAAATCTATGCGCTCCTTCTCAACATCCTTTGCTGCATCAACCGCCTCTGCCGCATTATCAAATTTAAAAGAAATTATGGAACCCCTCAGATGAGACTTCAACCCCCATTTAAATTTATCAGCCTGCTGCGCAGCAGTCCCTGCAACTGTCCCTGCAAATCCAGCCAACCTTATAAACCTCGCCATATAATCAGTAATGCTCTCATCCTGGTACTGCATAATAGAATGAAACTCCCTTAAATAAGCCTCCCTATCAGCATTAGAGAAGTACTGCTCATAGAATACTTCCTTGAATCCCTGCCATTCCAAAGCCTCTGTATACTGCTCCCCTCTAGTAGCTTTCACTCCTCTCCACCATCTCTGAGTATCACCCTCCAACTTATACACAGCTAACCTGACCTTCTGAATCTCATCACAACCCAGTGCATCAAAAATCTTTTCGAGATGAACAATCCAATTCTCAGCATCAATAGGAATCGGTGTTGTACTAAAAGAGTCTGGTTTCTGCTTCACAAACCTCTCCAACCATACAAACGGCTCCAGCTGATGGCCCTGAGCATTCTGATTCTGATTCCCATTGCCATTCTGATTTCCTTGTCCATTATGGTTTCCATCGCCATTCTGATTTCCTTGTCCATTCTGATTTCCTTGGTTTCCAAAGCCTGCTGTACAGCCTGAACCACTGCTTGCCCTATCATCTCAGTAAGCTTAGCGGGGTCAATATGAAAAGGATCACGTCTAGGAGGCATCTACATTATAAGATAGGGAACGAATGAAGATTACGAGAATAAATATGATGAAGCACTTACAAACAGATTTTAGAATGATGAAGCAGAATTAAATGATAAGGAGCAGAATGAAACAAAATTAAATAGAACACCCATACTATCGTCTACCCAAACTCACAGGTTAACCTAAGTAGGTTTTCTACAAGAAAGAACCTAAGCTCTGATGCCATCTCTGTAACACCCCCCTTCTTAAATTTAGAAGGGAGATATTACTTAAAATCCAAAAATCTGCAAAAAGAGCACTAATATATTTCTAACAATAATTTAACAGTATAAAATCTCCAAAATAATATTAAATCTCCGAAATGTCTAAACCAATAATATAAATGCTGAAATCTCTAATAAGAAATTAAGTCTAAATAATGATAGAAGTCTGAAATCCTAAGAACGAAATAAAGGGAAGCTCTCCATCACACAGTCCCAGATCCCCCTAAGCACCTGACAGAAAAAGAATACGGCATGAGCCAAATGCCCAGTACGGATTTGAAATTACAAGTTATAAAACAAGAGATCAGATATAAATAATCAGCAATTTATAATAAAACAACAATTTTAAAAATAAGTAAGGCTGAAACAACGAGTGGTTAGGATATTTCATACCGAGATCAGAACAGATACAAATACACACATGAAAGGGTACCTAATGTGTGCAACAGAATGGATAACGTGTACGGCATATACGACGTCACCATAAATCAAATCACAAATCAAACTCTGGGTGCACCCACGTATCCTGAACAAATATCAAATACACAAAAGCTCCTCCCAAGAGCTAACAGAAGGATACGCTGTGACCAATCACACTGTCACGGAAGTGTCATGTCACTGGTGCCGCAATGACATGGCTGTAGTACCCCTACACCTGGTTAACTCGGTATTCCCTAAATCACTAAGGGTTCAAAATAAAATATTCTCGCAAATTTAACATCACCTGATAAGAGTAATTCAGATTTCCAAAACAGAGGGTGTCATAAATAATATTTCAAAACAGAAGTAAACAAATATTTATAATTTGCAAATCTATTTTAAAACAATTCTCGGAAGTCAAGGAGGTTAAAAGAATTTTTAACGGAACAAAAAGAAGGTAGAACGAAACGAATCAAATATATATAATATCTAAGAGAAGTAGCACATAATAAAAGGGGACAGAATTCGTACTTCAAATATCACAAACTCTAATACTATTGAAATCCGCACACGATGCTCTAAATTCCCGGCTCCTGTCCTATAATGATTTATATTTAAAATCTTTCAGGTATTTATTCATTATATAAAATATATATATAATCGTATTTATATTACTCTTGAGTTTATTATTTATAAATCTATTTAATTAATAACAAATCATCAAAGTCATGCTATAAATCAGATCACCGACAAACTTATTGCAATGGGACACAATTAAAATATAATAACCTGATTATAGCAAGCATATTTACTGTCACATGCATTAGATATCAATCACAGGTCAACAAGCTTATTAACTTAAGTGTGCTAATCTATACTCGATACATGCAACATTGCACTTAATTTAATTAAATAATACACAAATAATATAAATTAGGCAGTAATTTATTTCGAATACCATAACAATTTTATTAATCTAATTTAATAGACTACACCAGGGACAATTTATATTATTTAATGATACATTAGTCATACTCATAGACATTCTTATACATTCATTAATCACCTAATTATTTCATAAAGTAATTAAATGAAACTAGTAAAAAAACATAATCTAAAGTACTATCAAATCATCAAGTTCAAGTTCATGCACAACACCTTTATTAAAATCATTGTGGCTTACAATTATTAAAACAATAAATCAGATACTAAATTTTAAATATAAAACGAAAATATATTATGAATCTTAAAGATAAGTGATGCTTCAATAATCTAATTTACAAAACCAGACCTCAAGTACATCAGCCCCATCACAAATATATTATTCTTAAATTTACATAAGACTAACTAGTACGCTAATTATATAATAATGTAATATATGATCAATTTAAGAGATATTTAACATGTCCACTATATGCAAATAAAGGCACAAATCTCATTCAACTAAATCTAATCATTATGATCATATGACATGGCATTCAAGTTCGCAGTCAAATATTAGTATAAATTAGCTAGCCATACATATAACAAATCTCAACTATCCTACTAACACATGATTGGCAATTTGTACATATAGTCGACCTATCTAATCAATCTATAGTGCTAAAATTTCACAGAAGCAACTTCCAGAGTTAATAGATCATATAGACCTAAATATATTCATACACATTATTAACATATACCTCCAGGAGTTGACACTTAGAGGGGATATGAATGCGACTCTGTTTTCGTCTCTGTTTCACTCTGTGCGGCCTCGTTATATTAGGGTTTGTTTAACATATATACCGACTATATATAAGCCTATAATATAACTTCTTTTTCTAATCTAATTCTTATTAATCCAGAAATAAATTCTTTTATAATTCTTATTCTAACTTAAATTAAATCTTTCATTTATTATTATTATTATTATTATTATTATTATTAATATTATTATTATTAAAATATTCAAAATTCAGGTATATTACACATGCCCATCCATGAAGTTCTTAATTTTATAAAAATATTGGAAGTTGAGGGTGAATAGTAACTCCGAAAATCACTAACTTGTTTTCTTGATTTTTCATGAAATTTTAAGGCTCCTAAAGCTAGACCAAGGCTTAATCAAGGATTTTAAGACTTTATTAAGTATTAAAAAGCTTCAAGGAAGGTATAAACATTCATCCAAACTTTGTTTAAGTTTTAAGTTTCAAGAAAAATAAGGATCTTGGACATAAGTATGGTTTTGATGATTGATTTGATAATATCTTCATGTTTAGTTAATTAGTTTTAATATTGATGATTGTTTCTTCAAGAACATGATGTTCTTGAGAGTATTTGGTGTTGAGATGATGATTTTATGATTGTTGATGGTGGTATAATGATTTAAGACGTAAACGAAACTCGAATCATAACCGTAACCTCGTTAAAATGAACAAAACTCAACTAATGTTTCTGCAGAAGTTCCTGAATGTATAAACTATAGTTTCTTAAAACATAATACTTGATTATGATATAAAATGTTATAAGGATTGTTTATGCGCTTGAATCGCTTAATTCCGGTTTACGGATCAAAGGTTATGACCGTTTTAGTAAAAGGGATTTACGCGACAAAACTGCTATAAATTACGAATTTTGTAAATATAAATGATCGACTTAAAAATATTTTAAAATTATGAAATTTTTACAGAGACTAATAAATAGAGTTTATTAGCTTTCATAAAAATTTTAAGTAAAAATGTTGATTTTTCAATTTTATAAAAATATCGGAGCCGAGGTCGCGCGGAGTACGAACGTCAAAAACAACCCTTGTTAGCAAACTGCCACTTTAGGATTTTCACCCCTGTTACCAGAAAACCATTTTCAATTGATGTGTTCTAAATTTTGTCTAGATCGCGCACGCAAAAACGGTACATCAATTGAGTTAACGGTTTGAGAGATATCAACGTTTTAGTGAAAGCGGTTTGAATAGTAAAACTCCGTAGTTGACCGAACTTTTGAAATACTTTTTACCTAATTAAATTCATTTTATCAAAATAAAACTTTTAGGATAAATATTAAAAGCACTCAAGAAGTTCCTCGAGGTGGTTTCGTATTAAAATATTAATTTTAAGATATATTAAAAATGATAGAGTTCGAGTCGCATAATAGTAATATTCGGTAAAGTCAAATCTCGAAGACCACTTTGACCGTCCGTTTCGACCAAGGAGTGATACTTATTTCGAGTCGGTCGAATGATGAAAATTATGAAGTATTGAACTTATTAGAAATATAAGTTGGTGATGAGAGTAGGAATACTGATTAAGATTATGATGTTTGTTGATTAGAAAACCCGGAACGAGAGGAAGTCGAGAAACGTATCTTGGACTCCAGGCAAGTTTTCAAACCCAACCTTTTTGAAATTGTTGTGTTGTGTTTATTTTCAAATAATGTCGACATACACATGATGTTTTATTTACGATATTTTACGAATTATGTTATATAAAATTATACGATATGATAATGATTTTGGTATATGAATATTACCGAATTTCAATCGATAACGCTAAAGAGTAGTGTTGTATATATGAGTATATTTTAGATCGAGGATCGGTCGGTTTTTCTTGAAAATCCGGAAGTATCCCGGAGGTGTTTTATTTAAGAATATTAATGCTACAGTAGAGCGTGATGTATAAGTTGTAAGACCGAGAGTCGGTCAGTTTTTATAAAGTATAAACCCCGAAATTATCCCGGAGATATTTTGGGATGATTAAAAGTCGGTAGCTATTTTATTCCAAGGGACTCGATGTCCTCTTGCGAAATATTAAAGTACCTCGAATTTTATTTAAAAATGATTTCTAAAGATCGTATTCCCTCAACTCTATTTAATTACCCGAGCAATGAATATATTTCAAGTATTCATTTAAATAGGGAGAAATATTCTCCAACATTTATTTTATAGTTTCAAAAGAAACCCCCCTTATTTAATTATCTGTTGACAACGGTCAACTCACATCCTTAGTACTTCCTCCGAAAATTCTTGGAAGTACTAATATATATATACAAATCAAAGTATACTTATCAACAAGCAATATGCTTGGGGAACAATATAAGTTCCAGATATATGATGGGATTCTTACAAGAACAAGGAGGGGTAGACTCCAGTACTTCGTGGACTGGGGAGACTACCAATTTACTACTACATGAGAAGGTATCTTAGATACTGATGAACATGTGGAGTATGCGTACCTGAGAGGGATGGACGCAAAACCGTGTCTTGAGAGGGATAGACACGAAGTGTGTACCTGAGAGGGATGGACACAGAAAAGCCCGAATGCGACCAGGGAGATAACCGATAATAAAAAGGGAATCGTCCTTCTACTAGTATAAAATGTTACTATTTCCGTAGTACGACTGATCATCGTATGCGGTTGCTCCAGTGAATGTCCTATATTCTTCTAATTGGAATTGAGATGCAATACCGTAACCCATGCCTAAATGCTGGGTTTACCATTAAGGTATATGCAGACTAATAAGTCAATCAAAGAATTGTTTTAAAAAGAGGTATGTATCACCAAGAAAACTACTTTGAATAAATATGTATCCTTGTATATAGTAATATAATTTCCTTTAACAGTCTTTTCATACTGTTGATTATTATGGCTGAGCATTATTGCTCACTCTTGCTTTCTTTTAAATATCACAACACAACAGATTACCGGTATGCCGGCATGGGACTTAGTCACTTGAAATCGTGGGGAGAATCCCTTACAACTTTGTCTCAGGTAGACCAGAGTATCCAGATAGGTATAAGATGTTAGTAGTAATTATTGTAACTTCATGTAGAGGTTACGAATAATTGTTTAAGATCCTGTAAAGTACATTTGAGTGTAATAAAAGAAGATTACATTTTGTACATCATTTCTAAGCCTATAACTTGTGTGTGTGTGTGTGTGCGCACGTGAGATTGGGGTCTGTTGGATTATTGAATCAATACAGGTTACACATAAGTGAAGGATGGCGTGACGACCCAGATTCCTGACCCCTGATTTGGGGGCGTTACAAAAATGGTATTAGAGCAATAAGTTATAATACTTAGAGACGAGAGTGTTAGGAATCTGTCTAGATGCGAGATTGCGTAAGAGCTCATATAAAGTTCATCATTGGACTACCGGATGTAGCCCCAATGTGTAGGTTAGGATAAAATGTATATTTGAGGTATTAAAGTATGACTAATAGAACCATTGGAGATTATCAGAATGATGAGAAGAAAAATTAGAATCATATATGATTTGGCAAGTATATGGATGTCGGACTCAGAGATGAGTCTTCAGGGCATTTGGGTTAAAGACGGTAGTACCAACACCATATGATGATTGGATAACACAAGCCTGGTTACTCGTAGTTCCCCATAAGTTGCCCATGAGGGGGCATGACATGTGAAAACCATGAAGTCTAATTATTAGTATACAGTTGAGGTTATTGACCCAAACTAGTTGAAGGTGTCATTTTACCAATGAGGATTTGAATATCGTATTAATAATGAATTCAGCATAAATAGTGCCCAATATACCCTTAAGGATTTTATTTCTATTAAGGAATATTTGAATGTAATATAAGAATGTCATCGTAAGACGACTACACTACATGATATTATTAGTATGCTTAACATGTAAGGTTATGATGGTTTAGCTCAGAGATCAAGAGCGTCGAGAATTGATGGCCTTTCTACAATTGAATGGCGTAAGATTACAACGAGCGATAGTTGGATCTTAGAACCTTCTAAAAGGATAGACCTATGAGTCTAGAGCTGAATTCTTTGGTAGAAATGATGTCAGATACTACGTATATATACTCGTAGACCTCTAATATATACGGTAAGGTATGTTCACTTACACACACATGCCAATGAACTTATGGACTGCATTGAGATCCCTAAGAGATCTCTTTGATCTGTTCCCAAGGGAAACTGGCCACTTGTAATTAGTAACAGATGCGTGTAGCAGGCCCCTATCGGCCCCTACAGGTGCTTTTGGAATATTTCTGATTAAGGTCTTTGAGGTAAAACACCGGAATGACAGATATACTATGAAAGTCAAGTTAGTAAGTGACTTTAAAATGATGATTGAGGGAGACACTAGTTGAAACATGGAATTACGAAAATAAAGAGGTGGGATCATCCTCAGATGGATAATGATGAGGGTTAGGATAATCTGTGAAATAATTTGGCACCTACTCACTGTCACGCTACTCCCTCCAAACTGTTGATCATTCGCATTGCCTTGATAAGTCATATTAGGTAATCTTTTCAGTTCCGTACTTTAAACTTCTGATGTGACCAACAACTTGAATAGTCTTTCTCCACATCAGGACTTGTTTAATTCTTTTGGTTGATCCATGAACTTTCATTCATAGATTATGATCTTCTTGTTCAACTCAGAGTTATTTACACTTTATTTCAATTATCTAAGGAATTTTTAATAAATTTTCCTCAATTCATTGATGAATATTCATAATGAGTATCTTCAATTGATTCTTCTTTCTTACTTACTCTTCTCGGTCGAGATTGTAAATATCTAACAAATTGTTAAAAACATGGATGATCTAATATCCATATATTCCTCGAGAATCCTTTTCTTCTAATCGGGATAAAATTGTATATTGAACTTTGAAATCATAGTAAGGGTATCAATTTGATAATGGTATTCCGAATTCAATTCTATTTAGAATCTGATAAAGTATATGAACGAGGACACCTCTGAGTGTACCCTTTTATTGGCAAGAAATATTTGATAAGAGGCTATCGATTGTTCCGAGGCCAAGACCACTCGATTCAGAGTTATAATTGCCTTTCTTGGCCCAAATTTGAAAACTCTTTATTTCAAAATCATCATCCAGGTAGCCACAATTTTTTAATGGTTACGATATTGAGATTTTCTTTTTTTTTTCAAACAAACTGAAATATGCTTAGTTGCATATATTTTCATGAACGGCTAGTTAATGTCCTAACTAGTCGAAATTTTAATTAATATGATGGAAACCTAGCTAATCGTCCTAGCTAGTTAGTATATGACAAACCAATTGAGCTGGCCATTTTCTTAGCCGGTTGTTAATATTGCTTGATATGGATTAGTTATTATTTTGCTAGTTCCACTTCCAATCAAATTTTTATTATTCCATAGTGCATTATATATGCAAAATTTAATTGTTGATGAAATTTTCAAAGAATGATTTAATTGAGATGTTAGATATATTTGTGATGTCATGTTTAATGATGATTTGGTTTAGTTTTCAGATCTTAACTAACAGGACAAATCATGACTTAATTGGAAATCAGTACTTATACTGAAGTCAGGACTTAAGATATCAGAACTTAAGTTATCAGAAGATATTTATTAGGAGATAATATCAGGACTTAAGGAGACTTTCAGATAAGGAAGGCGGCTGATTGAAAGGAAAGAAGATCGAGACTAAAACGAGAAGAGATATGTATGAAGAAGAATTTAATGAAGAACAAAATACTTGGAAGAAAAGATAGCTAGTTGATATATTTTAGGATGCAGAATCATATTCGATATCAATTAGAAGATTATCTTGTAACTGTTTATCTATATAAATATAGCATAGGGTTTACACTATATGTGTTATCTAATTCGAGAATATTATTCATTGTAACCCTAGCAGCTCTCGTGATATTTGTTCATCACTGAGAGAGGACGATTCCATTGTAATACTATTTTATTAATAAGATTATTCTGTGTTTCATACTTGTGTTCTTAATTCGATTTGATTGTGCTAGACACTATATTCAACCCCCTTCTACAGTGTGTGTGACCTAACAAGTGGTATCAGAGCAATCTGTTATTATACATACAGTAAAGATCCAAAAACAATCATGTCTGAAGAAACACAAACTCCAACCAAGCCCACCAAAACTGAAGAAACTCCAAAGACTCAAATCCATAATCGATATGAGACTATTAGGGTTCCCATACTGAAACCTTCTGAGTATCCCATATGGAAGGTGAGGATGTCTATGTTTCTGGAAGCTACAGATCCAGAATACCTTGATAGAATTAATGAAGGACCACATAAGCCAACCAAGCTCTCTATTGTAGTTACAGATCAGCCAGCACAGACTGTACCTAAGGAGAAAAGTGAATATACAGCTGAAGATATCTCATCTATTGCAAAGGATGCAAAGGTAAGACATTTGCTGCACAGTGCCATTAATAATGTCATGTCAAACAGGGCAATTAACTGCAAGACTGCAAATGAGATATTGGATGCCTTGGAGACAAGATGCCAGGGAATTGATTCAATTAAGAAGAACATGAGGACTATACTCACTCAAGAGTATGAGCACTTTGACTCAAAACCTGATGAGTCATTGACTGGTTTATATGACAGATTTATCAAACTCTTGAATGATCTGTAACTGGTGGATAAGGAATATGATCTTGAAGATACTAATCTTAAATTCCTTTTAGCTCTTCCTGAAAGTTGGGACTTGAAGGCAACTACTATAAGAGACAACTATGCTCTTGATGAAACTACTCTTGATGAAATTTATGGTATGCTCAAAACTCGTGAACTTGAGATGGATCAAAGAAGCAAGAGGCATGAGAGAAAGTCAAGGACAGTTGCTCTTAAGGCTGAGGAGGAATCCCCTAAAGTGGATGTCTCAAAGAAAGGCAAAGGAAAGGCTCTCATCACAAAGTCTCATCCCAAAGAAGAAAAGCTGGACAGACACTTCAGATTCTGAAAGTGAGGTGAACTATGCTTTGATGGCAAATGCTGATAGCAGTTCTGAAGCTGCTGAGTTAAAGGTACCTCAAACAATTTATGCTTTTCATACTGATGATATTACTGAGTTGAGAAGATATCTTAAAACCATGTTCATTAGTTATAGAGATCAAACTTTAACATGTGAAAGGTTAACTTCTAAAAATTTGGCTTTTAAGAAAAGGAATGACTATTTAGAAAAGGAGTTAGTTATGTTCCATCAAACTCAGAAAGAAAGAGATGATGCTTTTTATGTTAGAGATGAAGTGCTAAAATTGAATCAATCTCTAAAAACTGAGTTAGAAAAGGAAAGAGAGATTATCAGGACTTGGACTAACTCTGGAAGAACAACTCAGAATTTGTTAAGTAGTGGAAACTGGAAAGAGGGCTTAGGTTATGGAGATGATAAGAATAATAAAGGAACTGTAGAAATTGAGCCTATAGTTGTTAAACAAAAGCCAAAGGTAAATCCTGTTAAGTTTGTAGCTGTAAAGTCTGATATTGATAAATCAGAATTTAAAGAGAAATTAACTTCTGACAAACCAAAACAGGATAAGCCAACTGAAGTTAACATAGGCTTAATGACAAAGAAGCAGCTTAAGCATAAGCTGAAAGATATTAAGAATGTAAACAAGGTAAAGCCACCTAGGAAAAATAGGAATGGAAAGGAAGATGTGAATAAAAGCAATGATTATAAGCCTGTTCCTAATGCTTCTAGAAAGAAATGTTATAACTGTGGAAATTCTAACCATCTGGATTCTTTTTGCAGGAAGAATAAAAACATAAACTCCTTACCTTCAAAATCAGGAGTTAAGAGTCAGTCTGTTAGATATAGGCCACAAAATCCTTGTTTTTATTGTGGTAGTTTATGGCATTCCATTTATACTTGTAAGGAATATCATAGTTTGTACTATGATTATTATCAAATAAAACCTTCTTTAAAGAAAGTTAGCATTATTCCTTCTAGTGTAAGTTCTGATGCGAAGTCCGATACTGTAAATTCTGATAAGAAAAATGTTAACATAAACTCTGATATTAAATCCGCTGCAAATGTTAACAAACTTAATAAGGCAAAAGGATCCAAGCAAGTCTGGGTCCTTAAAAGTAATCATTAGTGGTCTTTGTGATTGCAGGGTAACAGGAAAAACATCCTAGTTCTGGACAGTGGATGTTCAGGACATATGACTGAAAATAAAGCCCTGCTATCAGACTTTGTGGAGAAAGCTGGCCCAGGTGTTTCTTATGGAGATGGCAACATGGGAAAAACTCTGGGATATGGCAATATCATTCTTGGGAATGTCATCATTGAAAAAGTAGCTCTAGTCTCAGGACTTATACATAATCTGCTAAGTGTTAGTCAAATCTGTGACAGAGTTTATCATGTGGATTTCTTTGAAGAACACTGTAAAGTTGTAAACAAATCTACAGGCAAAGTTGTTCTGAAAGGATACAGGCATGGTAACATTTATGAAGCCAAGCTTTCAACAAGTTCTGATGGTTCTGCAATCTGTTTGTTAAGTAGAGCATCAATTGAAGAAAGCTGGAATTGGCACAAGAAACTCTCTCATTTAAATTTTAAAAATATAAATGAACTAGTAAAGAAAGATCTTGTGAGAGGACTACCAAAATCAGTATTTGCTCCCGATGGCCTTTGTGATTCATGTTAAAAGGCAAAACAAAGAAAATCTTCATTCAAGGGCAAGACTGAATCTTCAATTCTTGAGCCTTATCACCTACTACATGTTGATCTATTTGGTCCAGTGAATGTCATGTCTATTGCAAAGAAGAAATATACTATGGTCATAGTAGATGAGTTTACCAGATACACATGGGTGTATTTCTTGCACACAAAAAGTGAAACTGAATCTATCTTGATTGATCATGTCAAACAACTGGATAAATTGGTTAAAGACTCTGTGAAAATCATAAGAAGTGATAATGGCACTGAGTTCAAGAATTTGATAATGGAAGAGTTCTGCAAAGACCATGGAATCAAGCAGGAATTTTCTGCTCCTGGAACTCCACAGCAAAATGGAGTTATTGAAAGAAAGAATAGAACTCTTATTGAAGCTGCACGAACTATGCTTGATGAAGCAAAGTTACCAACCTATTTTTGGGCTGAAGTTGTGCATACTGCTTGTTTTACTCAGAATGCAACACTTATCAACAAGCATGGAAAGACACCATATGAGATGGTGAAGAAAAAGAAGCCAAATCTGAAGCACTTTCATGTATTTGGATGCAAATGTTTTGTTCTTAAGACTCATCCTGAACAGCTATCTAAATTTGATCTAAAAGCTGATAAAGGAATTTTTGTTGGATATCCACTTTCCACAAAAGCCTTCAGAGTCTACAATTTAAGAACAAGGGTTGTCATGGAATCTATCAATGTTTCTTTTGATGATAAGAAGATTACAGGACTTGAAGATTTCAATGATCATGATCAGCTGAGAATTGAGAATGAAGTTTTAAATTCTGATTCTGTAAATCCTGACAGTCTAAATCCTGACAGTCTAAATCTTGATACTGCAAACTCTGATGGGTTAAACTCTGATGTTATTGATACTGTGGTGACTATGCCAAAGGAAAATGCACCTATGCAGGGGGCATATTGAAGATCCAACCACATCTCAAGAAGCATCAAAACCAAGAACAGGCTCATCAAGTTCTGATGGGGCAAGTTCTGATAATTCTGGAAACTCAAATTCTGATTTATCAAGTTCTGATGGGCCAAATTCTGATAATTCTAGAAACTCAAATTCTGAAGGATCTAACTCAGAGAGCATAATTTCAGGGGGAGCATCAGAGAATGTTGATGGAGACAGCATGGATCATGGGGGAGCATCCAGTTCTAGAGATAATCTTCCATCTGCAAGGAAGTGGACTAAAGCATATACACCTGACTTGATTATTGGAGATCCTGAAGCAGGTATAAGAACTAGGACAACAACATCAAATTAATGTCTCTATCACTCTTTTCTTTCTCAGGCTGAACCAAAGAAATTGGAAGAAGCTCTTCAAGATGCTGATTGGGTGCAAGCAATGCTAGAAGAGTTAAATTAATTTGAAAGAAATAAAGTCTGGACCCTAGTGCCAAGACCAAAGAACAGATCTGTTGTTGGTACAAAATGGGTGTTCATAAACAAAACTGATAGTGATGGCATAATTACAAGGAATAAAGCAAGACTGGTTGCAAAAGGATACTCTCAACAGGAGGGAATTGATTATGATGAAAAATTTGCACAAGTTGCTAGATTGGAAGCCATAAGGATATTTTTGGCTTATGCTGCTCACAAAAAATTTACAGTCTTTCAAATGGATGTAAAAAGTGCTTTCCTTAATGGAGAATTGGAAGAAAAAGTATATGTTGAACAACCTCCAGGTTTTGTAGATTCAAAATTTCCTAATCATGTCTACAGACTTGATAAAGCACTATATGGCCTTAAGCAAGCTCCAAGAGTATGGTATGAGACATTAGCTCAGTTTCTTCTAGAAAGTGGATTTAACAGAGGGACAATTGACAAAACTTTATTCTATCTCAACCATGGAAATGACTTACTTTTGGTGTAGATATATGTTGATGATATCATTTTTGGCTCTACAAATGACAGACTGTGTAAAAGGTTTGCCAAGCTAATGCAGTCAAGATATCAAATGAGTATGATGGGAGAACTTAGCTATTTTCTGGGCCTTCAAGTCAAGCAGAATGAAGAAGGAACTTTCATTTGTCATTCTAAGTACACCAGAAATTTATTGAAGAAATTTGGAATGCAAGACTGTTCAAGTGCATCCACTCCTATAGCCACTGCAACAAAATTGGATAAGGATACTGGTATATCAGTAGATATTACTGATTATAGAGGTATGATTGGCTCATTACTCTATCTAACTGCAAGTAGACCTGATATCATGTATGTTACCTGTCTTCGTGCAAGATTTCAAGCAGATCTAAGAGAACCTCACTTAATAGCTGTAAAAAGAATTTTCAAGTACCTTAAGGGTATAACTGATTTGGGATTGTTGTATCCTAGAGAATCAGACTTTAAGCTAATAGGTTACTCGGATACAGATTTTGCAAGATGCAAAATTGACAGGAAAAACACAAGTGAAAGCTGCTAATTTCTTGGAGGCAGATTGGTTTCTTGGTTTAGCAAGAAACAAAAGTCAATTTCCACTTCAACTGCAGAAGCAGAATACATTGCTGCAGGAAGCTGTTGTGCATAGATTCTTTGAATGAAGAATCATTTACTGGATTATGGGTTAACATATTCTAAAATCCCTATTTACTATGATAATCAAAGTGCTATTGCTATGACAGGTAATCCAGTTCAACACTCAATGACAAAGCACATCAGCATTAGGTACCACTTCATAAGGGAACATATGATGGAGTGTACAATGGAATTGCACTTTGTTCCAACAGATCAACAACTAGCAGATATCTTCACAAAACCACTGTGTAAAGCTACTTTTACAAGATTGGTAAATGAACTTGGAATGGTTTCAGGTTCTTTCTCTAAATCTGCTTAGTTTATGTTCTGATACATCAGACTTTATGATCAGTATTTATAGATATTACTATCTTTATGTATTCTGTGCTTAAATTGAAATTTTCTAAGTGCTGATTGTTGTCTTATGTGAATTTCTAAACTCTGATAGTGATATGAATGTTTCTGTGACTATTCAATCCAATGAGGATAACTGTGCTAGATGCTGACCTATTAGTCTTTAATATACTAAAGATCCCATGTTTGAAGTAATTGTTTATGTGGAAATCTTTTAACACAAGCAAATTCTGATACTGAGCTTGGTTAGGTTTACTTTGTGTATCTTATTACTAAGTCAAAAACTAGAATAATGCTTCTTATCTGTTAAGTTCTTATGCTGGTAAATCTTATGGATGTACTAAGTGCTGATAAGCCTCACTTATCAAAAGAAAAAGAAAAAGAAAAGAAATAAATATCAGGTACTCCTTTGAGATCTAGAGAAAAATGTATGTGGAAGGGAAGACCCAAGTGCATTGTTGGTATTAAGTAATATGCATTAGAAAAGCAAAATAAAATTTTCTTGGTGACTTTTCACTTTCTCTGATTACTGGAAAAATACTCTGATAATAGCATAAATTCTGATAAGCAGTCATGATTCACTTACACTGAGAAGCCACTGTAAAAAGGAATTTCAAAAGATGCATAAAATGAGCACAAAACAGTTGAGGTGGACTCATGCATGAACTCATTCTATAGTAGGCTTCAGACTAATGACAGATTTTAAGCAAAGTTCTTAGTTATGCCTTATTTCTAAGATGTACTGAAGTGAATCAGACTTTACTCTTTGTCTGATATTTAGCTTAATGCACACACTTACACTCCATATGAATGATGAAAATTACTGCGGTGATCAATGTTGTTTTAGATGAACAGTTTAAGTGTCAGTTGCATAAATTCTGAGGACAAGTTTTGATGATTAAGTTCTGTTGTAACCATATTAGTATTTGTGTGAAGAATTATAGAAATAAACATTCACATTTTGAGTTAAGAAGCCATATTCTGATGACTTTTAAATTCTGATAATAATCAAGTTCTGATGCTGACGTGGCAGTATTTATTTACTTGGTTTAATTTTAAGTCAATACTTGAACAGTTATATTTTTCAGAATATTGGACTATATGAGATAAAGCAGTAATAATCATTTGTTTAGTGGCAACAGTTTTTTTTGAAAAACTGAACGTGCAAAGTAATCATTACTTATTTACCGTGCCCATTAACTTTTGTCTTAACTGCTGCATGGCTGACAGGTGTAAGGTCTGTTCCACTTCTCAATAACTGTTGTCATGTGGGTTGTCTAAGTAACAGAGATAAAAGATTTTCAAATCTTTTATTCACATTTTTATTTTATTCACTCTCTCTCTTTTTCTTATTCGCTCACATTTTCTGACGGTTTTCTTTACAGACATTTTCTCAAACACCTTTCAGGCACTCTAACTTCTCACTTATTTCTGATGGCGCCCAAGGATTTAATTGTTGATGGAGCCAAGTTTGTACCAAATAACTATGCTGCAATCTTGAATAAGGCTGAAGCTCCATCAGATCTGCACTTTGTTCAAGATTTATTAGCCAATAGTGAGATTGGGTATGCTTTGACCCAACCTCAAACTATTTCAAGCAATCAAGTGCTGACATTTTGGCGAACTGAGCTTTTTGATAATGGTAATGCTACTGGTTCACCAAGCATAATTTTCACATCAGGAGATGTCGAGCATGTGGTGACTCCAGGAGTAGTTCGTAAAGCTCTCCACTTACCTGAAGGTTGTACATTCTCAACAGTGGAGGATCCTGTTTTATAGCAGCTTATGGCCAGTCTGGGCTATTAGAAAATTTTGGGAAAGCTGGGTCAACTGAAAAGATCAAATATCAGAAAGGAATGGAGCTTTTTCTTTGATTGTATCACCGAGGCATTCGCCAATAAATGCTCCAACTTTGATGTTATTCCCATCATGAGTCAGCAAATCGGGTATGCCCTTATCCATCAAACTCATTTTGATTTTGTAAGTACTGTGCTAGGTTTTATAGGGGATAGGATGACAGAGGATAGGAATGTAGTATACTTTGCTAGATTCTGTCAGCTTATATATACTTATTGTTGTGCTGATGAACCCAAACCAGCCAGTGATTTAATTCACCCTTTAAGCTTGCAAAAAGGGCCTTTAATGATTTGTTAAATGCTGACAATAAGAAACAAGTGCCGAGACCCTTACAGATTCCTCGGTCAGTAAAACAAATCTTGGTAAATGCTGATCCACAAACTTATACATCTGTCTATCCTGATGTCCAACCCACCAACTCATCACAACCAACACAACAGCCATCAGAACATACCATCTTTCACCAACCTCAAACTCAACCACAACCTTCAGCAGATCCAGTGAAGCCTTCATCTTCAAAACCCAAGAGGACACAGACTGTGCCTCAGTCTCAGCAGAAGAGAAGAAGAATTATTCTGAGAGATGATCAGATACTGAGGAATAGGTTCCACTATCAGAACCTGTTATTGTAGAAGCTGAGAAGATCTCTTCTCAGAAAGATACTGAAACTGGGAGTTCTAGGCCCCTTAAAAGGCTTAGAAAGCTAAATTCTGATGATGAAGCTCCCAAAGTCTCTACTTCAGCAAAGAGACTTAAAAAGCAAAGAGTCAGGTGGGCTGTAAGTGAATCATCACACTCTGAAGAAATCCTGGAAGCAGCAGCTAAGGAAGGGGGTCAGGAATCTCTGATCCCAACAGAACCTATAGTAATTCAATTACTTCCTACTGCTGAATCAGCACACAAGTCTCCTATTCAAGAACAAGAGGATATTCCAGAGAAAGTGTCTACACCTCCTGTGTCTCCTATTAATGATCCAGTACATGCTGAAGATCCAGGTACAAGTGATGAAATAGACATACATAACTTGGTTGTGCCTGAGGTTCTGTACTTGGAAGCTCCACTAACTCAACTCACTCCACCAACAACACCAATTTTGGATGCTGATTTCAATGCAGATATTCCAACAACACACGTTCTGAATCTAGATGATGAAGATCAGATTGTAGGTGGGCATCAAAATTTGGATGTTGATCAGAACTTAGTTGCAGATCAGAATTTAGAGGATGATGTTGAAACCTCTATAGCCTCACATACTGTTATTTTATCAGAAGATGCTGATACTACAGGCTCTGTAAGTTCTGATGCTGACAATGTTGAAATTACTGGTGAAGCTACTACAAATGTAGATGCTGATGCAGCTGGTCCATCTGGACATGCACCTCAACAAGCTCCATGCAAAGCTGATCTAATCAAGAAGTTTGTTAGAGAGGATGCACCAGTACCTTGGAGTGAAACTCCTAGAGGAAAGGAGTGGACTAAGGAGTGGAACAAAGTTGATTTTGTTCATACTGAAAAAATTCTTGCTGAGCACCTGGCCAAAGCTGATGAAATGCTGATAAATGATTATTTTAAGGCACAGTTGAGAGTTACTGCATTGAGTAGTAGGCACCTTCAAGGTCAACACTCAATAACTCATGACAAGGTGAACAAAATTCAAGAATCACTGATCCAGCAAGATATGAATGTAAAATTGGAAAAGAACAGGTTTTTTAAGCCAGCCTTTGACCGAATTGTGTATATTGAAAAGACTCAGGAGAAGCAACAAGATCAGTTTTCTGAAATTCTAAAGAATCAAGCTTCTCAGCAAACTCAACTCAATGAGATCCAATCCTCAGTGGAATTGCTTGTCTCTCTTCTTCTACCTGCTGATTCCAAAAAGGGGGAGAAAGTGATTAAGTCCAAATGCAAATCTAGTCAAGTAGTGAAGGGTAAGGATGATGGAAATAATGACCAGGGAAACTCTGAAAGGGGTAGAGGTCATGGTCAAGGCAAAGGTTTTTCATCAAGCAAAGCTGGAACTACAAGTCAAAGAACAAGTTCTGATGCTGGGAGAAGAATAAGTTCTGATACTGGTAAAAGAATAAGTTCTAGTGATCAAATCTGGAACTTGATGAAGAGATTTCCAAAAGACTATTCCTAAAGGACAATCTATGCATGGATATTGAAAGTCTGAAGGAAGAAGAAGCCAGACTTAAAGCAGAAAATGTCAAGTCAAAGTCTAAAGCTCAAGTCATGGAAAAGAAGCCACCTAAGCCTAAGGGCATTGTGATAAAAGAAAAGTCAATTTCTGAGGCAACCAAGGCCAAATCACAAGTGGAGGTAGATCCAAGATCCAAGGGCAAAACAAAAATTGATGAACCTGTAAAGGTATACATGCCAATCATGGATGAAGAAATAATTAATGATAAAGATACTAGTCTGATTTTGAAGAAAAAGGATATTCAAACAACCTCTGATAGAGCTCATGTTGTTCAAAATCAGGACTTAGTAAAATCTGATTTTACAGTGAAGCAAGCAACCTCTGACGTAGCTCAAGTTGGCTTGATATCAGAAGATAAAGAAAAGGAAACCTTTGACATTGCTCATGTTAAACCTTCAAAGATGCTACTACCAGGATTCACAAAAGCTCAACAGACTCAACCTTTGAAGACTACATCAAGTGATTTTGATGCAAGAGTTATTAGAGGAAAGGAAGCTAGAGATAAATCAGGATTGGGTAGTTCTAAAGAGAAGAAAGTAAACAATAGTACCAATGATCCAACTTCCTTAAGTGAACCAGGAGTAGGAACAACTCCTGAAAGATTGAATCAACTTGAATCTGTACAAATGGTTTACCACTCTGTTTTAAAAGAAGATATCATGTTATACTTTATGACAGATGTGAGGGTATTCCAGATCAGGGAGAATGCTATTTTATTGAAGTATTTTGAAGAGCTGGAACATGTTCTATTTTTACTTCAAATGAAAAATAGATCAACAGATGGTGCTGCAGGTTATTTAAAATCAAATATTCAAAGACAGAAGAGGCTTTACTCTGTAAAGTCTGATAGCCCATACTGTCCTAGGTACAGATCTCATAGTGGAGATATTGTTGAAATGAAGCCTAATACTACAAAAATCATCACTACATTTTCTGGTATTAAGGGACTTGAATTCAATCTAGAGTCTGATAAAGCCTATATCATCAGACTAGATCAGTATATAAGGAAAGCAAAAATAAATGATCTCAGGGCTGCTATCTTTCAAACTGGTGAAGATACAGTTGAACTGAAAAATGCTAAAAAGAGGATGGTCAATGAACTTGAATATGCTGAGAGAACACTTTTGAAAAACTATCTCAGAACAACTCCTGACATCAAAGAGATCAGAAATTGAAGCCAAGTCAAAGATCTACAACTGCTTAAATTCTGAAGTGTATACAGACTGAAGCTGACATCAAACTTTAAGGATGGTAAATCTACAAGGACTATAAGTTGTAGTTATCTAGTCAAATTCGCATGCATTTGTACTTAATGTTTTTGACATCATCAAATATTATGCTAATTTACAAGTTGGGGGAGATTGTTAGATATATTTATGATGTCATGTCTAATGATGATTTGTGTTTAGTTTTCAGATCTTAACTAACAGGACAAATCAGGACTTAACTGGAAATCAGTACTTATACTGAAGTCAGGACTTAAGATATCAGAACTTAAGTTGTCAGAACTTAAGTTATCAGAAGATATTTATCAGGAGATAATATTAGGACTTAAGGAGACTTTCAGATAAGGAAGGCGGCTGATTGAAAGGAAAGAAGATCGAGACTAAAACAAGAAGAGATATGCATGAAGAAGAATTCTATGAAGAATAGAATACTTGGAAGAAAAGATACCTAGTTGATATATTTTAGGATGCAGAATCATATTCGATATCAATTAGAAGATTATCTTGTAACTGTGTGTCTATATAAACACAGCATAGGGTTTACACTATATGTGTTATCTAATTCGAGAATATTATTCATTGTAACCCTAGCTGCTCTCGTGATATTTGTTCATCACTGAGAGAGGATGATTCCATTGTAATACTATTTTATTAATAAGATTATTTTATGCTCCATACTTGTGTTCTTAATTCGATTTGATTTTGCTAGACACTGTATTCTACCCCCTTTTACAGTGTGTGTGACCTAACATGAGACCTAACTAGGTCGCCCACTCAAAAGAGAATTCATATTCAGTTTTATGAAATATTTTATTCATGAAATGTTCTATTCTTTCGTTTATATCATGAATATCCAATTAAAATCATAAAGTGATTGAATAACAATATACTTCCTTATTTGTTAATCATTGAATAAAATTCTTACTTTCAAAATAGCATCTCTTTGAAACCTCAATGGTTAACCTTTGGTTGAGGATGTTATTCGGTAGTTCTTTCATTATTCGAGAAGAAAAGTATTCTTTCAATGGGAAAATATTACAAGTATCATTCGTATGATGTTATTATTCAGCAATCATTGCTTTCAATGGATATTCTCTATAATATCACAATATAAAATTCTGAGGACATGGAAGGATAATCCTTGTTGTATTCTTTCTTCCAAGTTATAAATCTTTTGAGTGTTGCGACTCTTTTATTCAGAGCTCATTATTTGTTCAGATGTTAGATTTTGAAATCTTGTTAAGACTGTCTAAATTTCACAGATATCGTGAAAATCATTTTTCCAAGGCTAATTGCCTTCCGAACAAAGAGAGGTATAGTTGAGAACCGATTGTTGAATATGAGACTGAAAGCTCAGTGCTATGTTGGTGCAATCGGTGCATCATAATGAGTAAGTTGTTTTAAAAAGGGAATAACATGTTTAGTTATTATCATAAGAATCTTTAACATGGTTATAGAAAAATGAAAATAGAGATACCAACGTGGTTAGTGAGTTACGCTTCTATGAAACATTATCGGGATAGGTACCAATGAATTCGAGAAAGACCAAGCATGTATAAATTCGAGGAATAAAATTTTCAAAAAGTGAAGGTAAGATTAGTAACAATCACGTTTTAGCAATACTTGATGATAAGAAGAGGATTTTGTGTGAAGTATAATGATATGTCTATGCGGCTTAAGGACCGTGACACAAGGAGTTCTAATAATAATCTAGAATAATCGTGATAATGTTCGCACTGAATGGGACAAATAGTTTAACATATGAGGAATTTTGGATTAGTTTTTTTACTGAACACGAGATAAAGGTTATAGTCAAATTGATCAAGGGCTATGATTGAGAAATCTATTATCATCAAGGAAAGGCCAATGTGGTGGCCGACACTATAAGTAGGAGAAGATAGATTGAGGATAACAAATTTCAGAACAACTGATGATAAGGATCACATGAATGAATCTTGGAGTTGAGATAATGTAAAGAGAACCCTTTATTACGTAACCAGAAGAATTAATGATGCATAGAAACTTAAGAGGATATTAGTCATGACCGAATATGAAAATGGATGTCACTGACATGGTTGAAAATGAAAACGGAATGACAAGGATTAAAATTTTGGCAATTGCGGCCTGTAAATGACCTGAATGGGAATAAGAGTTATTATAATAAATTTTGGAGGAGGATTATCAAGAACCAAGTAAGCCGTCATGCTATTTTAGGATTTTTAGTAATAGGTTAAATAAGACCGCTTATTTTATTATGCAAATGATAGATCTCCGCTCTATAAAATTTTTATGAACGCGGGAGAGATAATTGGTGATAGAGAAACCCCGTGATATCGCGCCACGCAAGGACCCAAGATATTTCGTGAGAAGGGACGAACAGAGGCACGACTTAGAGTTCTCAAATCGAGAAGTAGAATGAGAGGACTATCCTGGCCATTGAAGATACGTCTATCGGCTTACCTTTTATTTGGAACGGTTAGGGGAATCGCCTATCGTTGACAGAAAATTCGTGTAGATGTACTTACCACGCGAGCATACAAAAAATAGTCGCTGATATCCCTTACGAAGGACAACGTGGAAGAATGAAGGATGTCATTGTCAGAGCTGATAGAAGGCAAAGAAGATCGTACACGCCCTATAAAGGCCACTGGTAGCAGGTACCAATAAACACGAATACATCTAAGGCGCTAGAGAGAATAACAAGTACGACCCAGAAGGTATCGTAGTACTATAGATATTATACGGGGAATGATTAAAGAAGTCCGACTGATGACGGAAGCTGAACGTTCCACGATCCTAAAACGTGTCAATCAATTGCGTATGAAATGGTGCTTCCTTCAAGGTGGCAATAGGATGATGATGTGCCTTACATTACTACAGGAAGAAATCTTAAGTCTGACGCTAAACGTATAACAGGAGACGAGCATGTAAAAATGCAATGAGAACTTCTTACATAAAATAATAGACATAGATGATGCGCTGAAATGAGCAAACGTTAAGGAACAAAAGTCTAGCACTAGTAAGAGTGATGGAGGGGGAAACGAATAAGTTGAAGGAGCATTCCAAACACTAGAAGATGCACTAATAGTCCATATTATAGATTTCTAAGGAAAATGAAGTGACCAATTGACGTTAATCGAATTACCGACAATAACGAGTTATCGTGCGGGCATTGGAACGGCTACAAAGCTTGTACGAAAGAAAGAATCGTTCTCCCTTAGGTTGGGAAGGAGTAGGTAAGCGGAGGATACTTGGACCATCGTTGAGTCAACAGACCAAAGAAATTCCTAGAACTTATCAGAACCCGGCTAGTGGCAGCCCAGGATAAATAATAAAGATATGTGGACCAAAACTATAAAGACAGGAAGTACGAAGTAACAGACCAAGTATTGTTGAAAGTGCCTCCCGGGAAGGGAGTTATGAGATTCGAAAAGATAGAGAATACGAAGTAGGGGATTTAGTGTTGTTAAAGGTATCTCCATGGAAGGGAGTAATGAGGTTTGGAAAGAAAGGGAAGCTGAGTCCCAGATTCATAAGACCCTTTAAAATTTTGTGGAGAATAGAACCTCTAGCTTACGAGCTCACCATGCCTCCTAATCTGCAACAAGTGCACAACGTGTTCCACGTGTCAATGCTAAGGAAATACCATGCCGATGCGCGACATGTGATAGAGTACGAGCAGGCAGATTTACAACTAGACCTGACCTACGTTGAGCAACCAGTAAGAGTAATGGACCAAAAAGAACAAGTGCTGAGGAACAAGACTGTGAAGTTGGTTAGAATCTTATGGAGAAATCAAAATGTTGAAGAGTCAACTTGGGAACTAGAAGATGCAATGAGGAATAGATATCCCCACCTATTTTCTAATAGATTCTGGGACGGAATCCTTGTTAGAGGGAAAGACTGTAATAACTCAAATTTTTGAGACTTTGTAAAAATGTTTAATGAATAGTAACCCTGGAAGACGGGGAAAACTTTTTAGCCCACACTATGTTATGCATGAAAAATTGAGTTTCAGAGTTGATAACATGATTATACGTACCAAATGAGTGTATGTAAACGCTATTAATTTTTGAAGAAAACGAACTTTGAAAATGACCGTATTTACGAACCATCGAGGATTACGGGAATCACAATATAATTACGAATTTAAAACCCTACGGATTTATATCCAAGGACGATACTTCAAAATATAAAGAATAAATACGAAAGGATTTACGCCGCGAACCGTTTATGAGAAATTATTACGAAAACGTTTAAGCTAACAAACGCGCAAACGATTAAATAAACGTATCACACTAACTAACCATGGTAGAAAAGTAACCATGGTTACTTTATCAAATAGTAATCTAAGGTTATAGGAATGATCATCTAAGGTTAGAAAATAGTAAGCTAAAGACTAAACTACTAGCTTAGCTTGTAATCTAAAAAGGCTAGCAAGATTTGTACAAGGATTTGCAAACATAAATCTATTACAAGTTATATACTAGAGAATATACAAACATATAACACAAGTCTTATTCAAGAAGCAAGCAAGAAACTCACCAAATCTCTCTCTCTCCAAAAATTCCATGCTGATTTTCAAGAACACCATGGAAAGAAAAATTCATATCTCATGATCTACTCATTCAAAAATCACCAAATTTTTACCAAACCTCTTTCATATCATGGGTAAGTCACGCAACAAATTTCATGCCCATCCATGAAGTTCTCAATTTTATAAAAATGTTTGAAGTTGAGGGTGAATAGTAACTCTGAAAATCACTAACTTGTTTTCTTGATTTTTCATCAAAGTTTAAGGCTCCTAAAGCTAGACCAAGGCTTCATCAAGGATCTTAGGACTTTATTAAGTATTAACAAGCTTCAAGGAAGGTATAAACATTCATCCAAACTTTGTTTAAGTTTTAAGTTTAAAGAAAAGTAAGGATCTTGGATATAAGTATGGTTTTGATGATTGATTTGATAATATCTTGATGTTTAGTTAATTAATTTTAAGGTTGATGATTGTTGCCTCAAGAACATGATGTTATTGAGAGGATTTAGCGTTAAGATGATGATTTGATGATTGTTCATGGTGGTATAATAATTTAAGACTTAAACGAAACTCGAATCGTAATCGTAACACCGTTAAAACAAACAAAACTCAACTTATGTTTCTGCATAAGTTCCTGAATGTATAAACTATAGTTTCTTAAAACGTAACAACTGATTATTATAGAAAATGTTATAAGGATCATTAAGGCGCTTGATTCCGATTTACGGATCAAAAGTTATGACCGTTTTAGTAAAAGGGATTTACGCGACAAAACTACTATAAATTACAAACTTTGTAAATATAAATGATCGACTTAAAAATATTTAAAAATCATGAAATTTTTATATAGATTAATGAATATAGTTTTTTAGCTGTCATAAAAAGTTCAATTAAAAATGTTGATTTTTTAATTTTATAAAAATGTCGGAGCCGAGGTCGCGCGGAGTACGAACGTCAAAAACAACCCCTGTTTGGAAACTGCCACTTCGGGATTTTGACCCCTGTTACCAGAAAACCATTTTCAAATGATGTGTTCTAAATTTCGTCTAGATCGTGCACGCAAAAACGGTGCGTCAATTGAGTTAACGGTTTGAGAGATATCAACGTTTTAGTGAAAGCGGTTTCAATAGTAAAACTCCGTAGTTGACCGAACTTTTGAAATGGTTTTCACCTAATTAAATTCATTTTATCAAAATAAAAATTTTAGGATAAATATTAAAAGCACTAAAGAAGGTCCTCAAGGTGGTTTCGTATTAAAATATTAATTTTACGATTTATTAAAAATGATAGAGTGCGAGTCGCGTAATAATAATATTCGGTAAAGTCATATCTAGAAGACCACTTTGACCGTCCGTTTCGACCAAGGAGTGATATTTATTTCGAGTCGGTCGAATGATGAAAATTATGAAGTATTGAACTTATTAGAAATATAAGTTGGTGATGAGAGTAGGAATATTGATTAAGATTATGATGTTTGTTGATTAAAAAACCCGGAACGAGAGAAAGTCGGGAAACGTATCTTGGACTCCAGGCAAGTTTTCAAACCCAACCTTTTTGAAATTGTTGTGTTGTGTTTGTTTTCAAATAATGTCGATATATACATGATGTTATATTTACGATGTTTTACGAATTATGTTATATAATATCATACGATATGATAATGATTTTGGTATATGAATATTACCGAATTTCAATCGATAACGCTAAAGAGTAGCGATGTATATATAAGGAGTATATTTTAGACCGAGGATCACTCAGTATAATTTGATAAAAACCTAGAAGTATTCCGGAGGTGTTTTATTTAAAAATATTAACGCTACAGTAGAGCGTGATGTATAAGTTGTAAGACCGAGAGTCGGTCAGTTTTTATAAAGTATAAATCCCGGAATTATCCCGGAGATATTTTGGGATGATTAAAAGTTTGTAGCTATTTTATTCCAAGGGACTCGATGTCCTCTTGCGAAATATTAAAGTACCTCGAATTTTATTTAAAAATGATTTCTAAAGATCGTATTCCCTCAACTCTATTTAATTACCCGAGCAATGAATATTATTTCAGGTATTCATTTAAAAAGGGAGAAGTATTCTCCAATGTTTTTTATTTTTAAAACCAATTATTTTTATATATATTAAAGATTAATATAATTACTTAAACTTAAATTAGTTGAGGAATATTATTTCAAATATTCTTTTAAAGAAGAACTATTCAAGGTTTAATTATTTAATAATTATTATCTAATTATTTAATATTTATTAAATAATTTAATATCATTTAAAAATCATAAAACCTAATTTAAAATATTTTCTGAGTTTCAGAAATTTATATTAATATTTTCAGATCGTCGGAGAATATTATCTCGACTTATTTTAAATATTTTAAATATAGTTTCAAAAAAACCCCCCCTTATTTAATTATCTGTTGACAACGGTCAACTCACATCCTTAGTACTTCCTCCGAAAATTCTTGGAAGTACATATATATACATAGAAATCAAAGTGTACCTATCAATAAACAATATGCTTGGGGAACAATATAAGTTCCAGATATATGTTGGGATTCTTACAAGGGCAAGGAGGGGTAGATTCCAGTACTTCGTGGACTGGGGAGACTACCAATTTACTACCACATGAAAAGGTATCTTATATACTGATGAACATGTGGAGTATGCGTACCTGAGAGGGATGGACGCAAAACCGTGTCTTGAGAGGGATAGACACGAAGTGTGTACCTGACAGGGATGGACATAAAAAAATCCCGAATGCGGCCAGGGTGATAACCGATAATAAAAAGGGAATCGTCCTTCTACTAGTAGAAAAGGTTACTATTTTCGTAGTACGATTGATCATCGTATGCGGTGGCTCCAGTGAATGTCCTATATTCTTCCAATTGGAATTGAGATGCAATACCGTAACCCAAGCCTAGGTGCTGGGTTTACCATTAAGGTATATGCAGACTAATAAGTCAATCAAATAATTGTTTTGAAAAGAGGTGTGTATCACTAAGAAAACTACTTTGAATAAATATGTATCCTTGTAGGGAGTAATATAATTTCTTTTAACAACCTTTTCATACTGTTGATTATTATGGCTAAGCATTATTGCTCACTCTTGCTTTCTTTTAAATGTCACAATACAACAGATTACCAGTTAGCCAGCATGGGACTTAGTCACTTGAAATCGTGGGGAGAATCCCTTACAACTTTGTCTCAGGTGGACCAGAGTATCCAAATAGGTATAAGATGTTAGTAGTAATTATTGTAACTTCATGTAGAGGTTACGAATAATTGTTCACGATCCTGTAAAGTACATTTGAGTGTAATAAAAGAAGATTATATTTTGTACATCATTTATAAGGCTATAACTTGTGTGTGTGTGTGTGTGAGATTGGGGTCTGTTGGATTATTGAATCAATACAGGTTACACATGAGTAAAGGATGGCGTGACTACCCAGATTCCTGACCCCGGATTTGGGGGCATTATAGTTACATCCTGATCCAGCACTTGCATGGTGAGCTCACCCTTCTACACATCTATCAAGGTTCGGCTAGTAGCCAAGAAAGGTCTTCCCAAGATTATGGGAATATTCTTATCCTCCTCGAAATCAAGAATTACAAAATTAGAAGGAAAGATGAGTTTATCCACCTTGACCAAGACATCCTCCACAATGCCTCTTGGATATGTAATAGAACGGTCGGCCAACTGCAAGGTCATATAAGTCAGCTTTGGATCAGGTAAGTCCAACTTCTTGAAGATTGACAAGTCATCAGATTGATGCTAGCTCCCAACTCACATAAGCATTTGTCAAATGATACTTTTCCAATGGTGCAAGGAATGGTGAAGCTTCCAGGATCTTTAAGCTTCGGAGGCAACTTCTATTACATCACAATACTGCATTCCTCCGTGAGAGCAACAGTCCCTAAGTCATCAAGCTTCACTTTCCGAGAAAGTATACCTTTCATAAACTTCGCATAACGAGGCATCTGTTCAAGAGCTTTAACAAAAGGTATGTTGATATGAAGTTTCTTGAACACCTCCAGAAACTTCTCAAACTGCTTATCCAGTTTTTTCTTCTACAGCCTCTTAGGAAAGGGAGGTGGAGGATAGATCTGTTTCTCCCCTGTATTACCCTCAGGAGGAGTGTGTTCAATAGTAGTCTTCCTTGGTTCCACTTTTGCTTCCTTCTGCACTTCTTCTTCAGCCACAGCTTCTTCATCAGAAACTTGAAAGTATTCGAGATTTGCAACCTTCCCAAACCTCAATGTAATTGCCTTTACCTGCTCCTTAGCTTCCCTCTTTTCTGGAACTTCAGTGTCTCTAGGAAGTATACCTCAAGTCCTATTCATGATCATGTGGAAAATATGATAAATGTGGGGGGGCGGATCCTGGTAGTAGCTCTACTCCTAATAAAGTAGAGGAACCTAGAAGGAGTAAATGTGCAAAGGTTGTCAAGGACTTTGGAAGTGATTTTATCGCTTACAATGTCGAAGATGAGCCTTTAAATTTTCGTCAAGCCATGGATTCTTCAGAGTCAAGGCACTGGAAAGGCTCTGTGAAGAGTGAAATTTACTCTATTATTTCTAACGGAACATGGGAGTTAGTTGATCTCCCTCCTGGGTGTTGTACTATTGGATGTAAATGGATCTTCAAGAGGAAGATAAACCCCGATGGCGCAATAGATAAGTACAAGGTTAGGCTAGTTGCTAAGGGCTTTAGGAAAAGGGAAAGCATTGACTATTTTGATATAAACTCTCCTGTTGCTCGATTGACAACAATCAGAATGCTTATTGCATTGGCTTATGTACTTGGTATTATCATTTATCAAATGGATGTAAAGACAGCTTTTCATCATGGTGACCTTGAAGAAGATATTTAAATGGATCATTCTGAGGGATTTGTTGCTTCTGGTAATGAGAGGAAAGTATGTAGACTAGTCAAGTCTATTTATGGCCTTAAATAAGCACCAATAGACTGGCATAAAAAGTTTGATGAAACTGTTTTAGACTTCGAGTTTTTAGTAATGAAAGTGACAAGTGTGTCTACTATAAGGTTAGAGGTAATTATTTTATGATTGTGTGCTTGTATGTAGATGATATTTTGTTGTTTGGAACCAATATTGAGATTATTAGCGAGACAAAGAGTTTCTTGAAGAGGCACTTTAAAATGAAAATTAATGGGTGAGGCTAGTGTGATTCTTGGGATCAAGTTGACCCAGTCAACTGATGGAATAACATTGTCACAGTCTCAGTATATAGAGAAATCTATACTTGAGAAGTACGGTTATTCAAATTGTAGAATCGCTAGTACACCATATGATTCAAAATTTGCCATAGTCAAGAATAGTTCAGGAGTTCTAGTGTCTCAGTTAAGGTATTCTCAGATTATTGGAACTTTGCAATATCTTGCTAATGGGACTAGACCAGATATTTCATATTATGTGTCTAAGTTAGCTAGATATACAAGTTGTCCAAACAAGACTCATTGGAAAGCACTGGATAGGGTTCTTAGATATCTCAAGGGAACTATCTCCCTTGGCTTGCATTACCGGATATTTCCGGGAGTACTCGAGGGGTACAGTGATGCAAGTTGGAAAGCTAAGAAATTCGGTTCCAATAGAGTGACTGGATATGTGTTTACCCTTGCGGATCGAGCAGTATCCTAGAAGTCTTCTAGACAAACTTTGATTACTCGGTCTACTTTTGAGGCTGAGTTGTGTGCACTTGATGCCACGGGGACGGAGGCTGAATGGCTACATGGGCTTATGTATATGTTACATGTAGTAAGCAAGCCGCTTTCTGCCATTTTTGTTCATTGTGATAGCCGTACAACTATCGACAAGATCAGAAGTCTGAAGTATAATGCTAAGATAAAGAGACACATCCAAGTTAGACTGAAGTCTATAAGGGGTCTTGTGTCTGATAGGATTATTCCTATAGAATTCATTGGAACTCAAGATAACCTAGCTGATCCTTTGACTAAGGGACTTGAGCATGTTGTTGTCCTTAAGTCTAGGTTGAGAATGGGATTGGTAACCCATCATGATTCATCAACAGCGGGACCCAATACACCTGAGAGGTGATCCTTTGAAAGTGTATTGAGTGTGGTAATAACAAGTTGTGAGGGTGAATCGGTAGTACCTTACTATATACTAAGATAATTATGTATTTGTGTCTATTCCCTGTAAACCTAAAAGGTACTGTTGCTGCAAGTATAGCAATATTTATTTGAACTCTGAATGGGGTCAAGTCATTTAATGATATGATAGCAGTACATCTCTAGAGATGCCCAACTAAGAGAATGTAATTGTGTGGTCGCAACTAGAGGAAAGGGTTATTCTTTGAGACATTTGACGAAAAGGATCGAGATATGACCATTAACGTCTCAAAGCCGTAAATTGGCACCATAGCCTTTGACTTGTCGTCGTTGTCTATGGAGTGTGGTTACACCCAACAGATAAATATTCAAGGTGAAACATTCCATCTGTATCCGGTAGCCATCGAAGTAAAGGATTTAGGAGGGTTCAAACCCGGAAGGGTACCAACTCTGAAAAACATGTCATGTATAAAATCTGGTATGCAATTCAATTATGAATTTGTGGTGGATTGTTAGAAAATGGAAAGTTTGAGGCATATTTTATATATGTTCTTGATATGATTTCCGGAAGCTAACACTTGGAGGTTGTTCCTTGGCATGAGGACTTAAAATTCATGTTTGGATCTAAGACATTTTCTTAGTGGAATCCATGAATATATTGAGACAAAGTTGCTTGTTTGAAATGGGTTATGGGGATTTTATCCCACATTGATATTGTAAAAGAAAGATATTGAGTTTATATAACATCTTGTATTAGTGTTGTTTACAACTACTAGCATAAGTGGAATGCTTGGGTGGCCTAGTGCTGGCGAGAACTCTTATATTTTTCTTTTCTATTATAAGTTTAATTATTTATATTGATTATTTAATTATTAATATTAAATATATTAAGTAAGGATTATTTTAATCATACTCTGAATATATTTTGTAATATTAATATTAATTAATCAAGATATAATATAAATAATAAAGAAAACCCATTTTGTTTACCTTTTCTGTTTTGTTACTTGAGATACCACATCGAGTAAAATAGAAGAAGAGCAACTTGAGATTCCTATATATTGAGAGGTATACTTGAGATAAAAAATATAAATCCCAGTGCCTACCTCGCAAACATATATGAGTTGCATAGGTTTTTTATGGGAAACTGAGGTGCGAGTCACTGTTGATCGCTGTTGATTCTGTCGCCAGATTGATTTGTTGTTATTTTATCTTAGAAGCGATATTGCTGCATCCCATCACAGCGTAAGTGGGGGGCAATAATCTCTTCAAGAACAGTCAAGTCCTCTTGAAGGGTGTGGCGACTCAGCTGTTGTGTTTTTCTTCTTATCAGAATTTGGAAAAAAAATAAGTTTTCTTTATTTTTCTTTGTCAATTACAGTCTCTGGTTATAGTTTGTTATTTCCTTCGTGTTTTGTTTCGTTAGTTGGTTATTTTCCTTATTATTGTAATTATATATATATATAACTGCCCATTGTTGTTGTGTAGTTATAATTAGACCCAACATGATGTTCACCAATGTGTCAGTTTCGATGTAAAAAATCCAGATCTGCAAAAAAACATATAAATCCTTTTCGACGGAACCAACACCAAAAAATACAAATACTTTAAACAAAACATACCCACACCCAAAAGGATTTGGGACAACCTTGATAACAAGGTACAAGAAAGATCTCACCCAAAAAGGAGTAGATCCTACCCATAAAAGATGTTTATTCGAAATTTTAAAAAAAACAGTAAACTAAAAGAGAAGATGGAAGAGTGAAAATAATTAAACGGTGAAAGGGGATTGTAGATGTGCGAAATGAAGAATGGAAGGGGTGATTAAAACCCTTGATTTGAAAACATCAAATCTCTTCTATATATAATAGGAGAACAAGGAGTTAATATTCATGAGATTAAAAAGTCTCATTGAAAAGACTAAACTATCCCTATTTTTAATATTTATATGAAAGATGTAGTTTGTGGGAATCGAACTCGAGATATTTCATTTACATATACAACCTCATAACACTACACCATATTGTCACATGTATTTTTTATCATACACATAATATACACATAATATGTAAGTGTGTTAAATGAATATTTTATTTAACTTTAAAGATAGTTACTTGAATTCCGTAAAAAAAGGATAGTTACTTAAATATTTATACTGTTAATTTTAAAGAATTGAATTTCGGATATAAAGTTAGGCATAGTACATAAATGGATTATTATCTTATTTATTATCAGTTTTTAGTTTGAAAACATATCTTATATATTTTTAACATATTTTTTTTACTATAAAAAGTAATTAAAATTTATATATATAATTTTTAAAAAATATTGAAAATAGATACGCTTATATATAAATAATCTATATTTGTATTACATATTTAGATAAGTTCAAATTATAATGAGTCAATGTATTTTAGTTTATTTCGAATTTGAAATCAGAACTTGGCTCGTTGTTCAAAAAATACTCGAAAGTTGACTACGTGACCCGACCGAAAAACATTGTCACATTCTACATTTAGTAAATTTAAATTACAAGCTCAGCGAGAATATCTTACCAATAATGTGAATTTCTTTTATATCTTATCTTAATATAAATTCATGTGTTTGAGGTCTTTATAGGATCAAGTCAATTGATTATTTATATTAAAGTTACTAACTTCAATAGTAGCGTACTATTATTTTTGGGATTTATCCCGATTTTTAAGAATATTCGAAATTCGATATGAGATCTCACAGGATTTGTTAAATCTACGATGATATATTAAATCGATTTATTTTTCATTTTTCACTTTAAAAAAATTGCTTTTTAAAAAGAATTTTTTTAGATAAGCCATATTCATTGATCAATATAATATTGTACAAATTTTTTAATTATTTTAATATTTTAAATTATTCAAATAAAAGTTATATATGTACTAGATTGTAGCATTTGATTCAATTAATTTTATAATATTTAAAGAATATATATATATATTGTTCAATAATTTGAAGGAGTTAACCAGTTTAACTGATATTTATAAAACTTTATCGAATTGAAAAATATTTAATTTTAGGAGAATAGTATACAATGTTATCAAATTATTATATGAAGAAATATTAGAGTCGTAATGAAAGAAACTTAAAAACGGTTTAAATAACGATATAATTACAATTTTTCCTTCGAATTCTTGAAACAAAATCATGAATATCAATAATACGTCTTAAAAATATATAATTTATTTTTATATTACAACCATGATTGATACTCGGTTGCGTAAAAATTAGATATGGATTGTTTGTCACTAATAACGTGAATACCATATATAAATTATATCAATTTATTTATTATATAATTTAAATTTTTGAATAATTATAAATGGATGTTAATTAAGTAATCAATTATCTCACTGGATGTTAATAATGATTATACATGTACATAAATCAGATATTTAGCATATAAATAATTGAAACCATCATAATCTACTAAAAAATGTGACATACAATAATTTACATGCTAACACAAACACATATATATAACTTAATCTTATTTTTGTTAACAGTAGTGTAAATAAAAAACTAACATTTTCCCGTACATAAATACGTTGAATTTCAAACACTAATATTTTTCATTAAAATCAACTTTAATATTAACAGTAATGTAAATTTTACATTATTGTATATTATGATTGCAGGTTATTATGACTTCAGTTGTGTATTTTTTATCTTTTTAAATTGAGTAAGTTAATTTTAAGTTAGTAGTGAACTCATTTATAATATAGACCAGTACATATAGTTTATTTAAATAAAATTTAAAATTTTTGGTCAACTCTGTATTCAACATATATGTTAATTTTTAGCTTTTTATTTGTAAACATACTAACGACATTCTACCGATTAAGTTTAATTATTTCATTTTAAACGTACACTAACTACCCTGTTTATATTCATTTATTAAATACAAATTATACAACACAAACAAAAAAATATATATATATTGCTTAATGAGATATACTAGAAACATTGTGTAATTTGGTAATGTCTTGTATGAAAATAATATACATTGATAAAATTTTAATTTATATTTGATATACGCTAGAAATAATATAAATAAATGAGCTCATAACTATTTAGAAGCCAAAATCAAACAATTTCTCTAACAATTCTACTTAAACTCACTCTCTATCTATCTTTTTACTCATTAAAGTCATTTATGTTAAGTAGACGGTTAAGAAAAATATAATATAATAATAGTTGAGGACGGGGTATTCACTCCTAAAAGTGAGGAAACATTCGAAGCTCCTAAGGTTATAGAGGGGGCAGGGAGCTTATTGGAGAAAAATTTTATCTCCATTTCTTTAAAATTTGATTTAAGAGCCTATATAAGGATAGTGTTGCAGTTGCTCTAAGAACATTATAATTGCATGATACATAAAAAAATTCTAGAAAATGATCTGTGACCTGCATGGGTTATTGTGATAGTATTAGTATATGTATAATTGTTGTTTTTTTTTTAAAATCACCCTCGGCACATGCCCATTCTAGCCCTTGTATACTTCCGTCCCTGCTCTCAACTATTTATACTTTTAAAAGAAGTTCATTAAATCTCAAGATATTTAATAAAAAATTTAAAATAATGTAAAAATTGACAACTTAAGCGAATGATAATATAAATTAAAATATATAAGAATAAAAATAAATAATAATAAATGTTATAATTAATATATGTTATTCGTGCATTGCACGGGTTATAATATAGTTAAATATAATATGTAAATATTATTGGTTCAAATTTTGGTATTAAATAGATAATAGGTAAGTGTGATTGATATAAAATTTAGTATTGAACTTATATATTTTAATTGGAATTGTTAATGAACTTTCTAATACGTCTAAATTTTAGGACTCGATATCTGATTGGTCTAAAATAATTTAAAATTATTTGATTGGTTAAGTGGTTAACTAAGCGTCCGATAAACTCAGATATAAATTATAAGACGTAATATGTGTATATGACTGGTTTAAAATTTGGTATTGAAAATATAATAGGTAAATGTGATTAGTCTAAAATTTGGTATAGAAAATATAATAGGTACATTAGAATTATTAAGTAATCATGATTAATAATAGATTGTGAGATTGATAAATACGGAAATTTTTTAATACAATACAATTTGTCTAAATTTTAGGACTCGGTCATGTATTATAAAGAAGAAAATATTTTATCAACATCAGATTAATGAGAATCTAAAAATTGAATATTATTTTTTAAAAAAAGAGTGAATAAATTCTGATAAGGTATAAAAATAATCTTAATTACAAAATTAATATCACATTACTTAGACATGATTTGGTCAAAGGGAAAAGCATAATTAATGAGGCCCAAAACCCTAATTATTTATTATTTTCGTAATTAATAATGGGGCTAATTAAACAGCCCAATGAATGTGTTTAGATAAGTAAATACTTCTATAAGAAGTAGTCTCCAAGCAACCTAAATTCAGAAGGAAACTAATTCCTACTTTCTAGGACTCCAAAGTCCAATCAAAGAAGGAGGCTTGTCCACCAAGTCACCCAATTATACCCTAATTGCTAGACTCTCGACTTCTATATAAAGGGTCTTACCCCTTCAACTTCAGAGGGACGTTTTTTCGGGACAAGAGCTCCACACGTCATAAAGTCGTGAAGGCATCCTACAAACCACGAGGCCATTACATGGAACGACGTTTTAGACTCAGTCCTCGAAGGACATGAAAGTCACTCCGTCCTGGGTGAGCTCTCGCTGCCATAGCCCCGAGGGCAAGCATCACCAAGAACTATATTTTGGCTTGATCTTTGGCAAACACCAAGGTACGTAGGCATCTTGTGAGGGCAGATTCAAGCCACGAAACACAAGCGCAACCATTAAAGCTCGAAGCTTATCAAACCCTAATATTGAATACACACAATAAATAAATACATGTTTTTTATCCATAACATTTGGCGCCGTCTGTGGGAAAGCATAACAACAACCATGGTGAGAACACGGAGCGGGAGCAACGCCCCCGAAGGAACACCAGCTGGGAGGATCCAAACGATTTCTCCAATGGTAGAGATACCCCCACACTCATCCTACGCCTCCACCCAAGGAGGAACCCTAATATGGGAAGTTGAGTCTCAGCCACAAGGGACGAATCCCCCGGCTCCTCAAGGGACGTTTTCCCAATTTCAGTAGGTGCATGCACTTGTGAATCCTCGACCCGTAGGGTATAAATATTCAACAATTGTGACCACCAACCCCCCTTTATGGGATGCCCCTATACCCCGAGGTTGGAGGAAGTGGACATGTTAATCGGAGTGAAGCACAAGGGCAGACACCCCCTACATACGCGGTTTGGCTCCTATTCTGAATGACCAAAAGTTCTCTGGACCTTACACTGAAAGAGACTCTGAATCTTCAGATGATGATGTAGCTCCGATAAGGAGGAGTGCTGGTAAAGAACCAATGCCTGATGTTAACCCGCGCCCCAGAAGCACCCGAGGGGCAAATTCCCAAGAAGTACAAGAGAGGATCAGGGCTCACAAAGCTGAGATCCAAAGGTTGAAACGCGATCTAGAGGCACACCTCACCCCGAGACCCCCACTACCTCCGAGAAGGAGAAATCCTCCTCCGATCATAGACTTGGATTGTCCAATCCAAAGAACGGCCGTTGTCCCAAGGGCTGATCCAAGTGACCTTCTTCCCTTAGGAGATCCTGATTATCCAACTCCATCATTCACTGAAGAGATAATGAATGCTCACATCTCAAGGAAGTTTAAGATGCCCACTATCAAAGCTTCTGATGGTACGGGGGATCCCGCTAACCATGATAGACAATTCTCTAATGCACTATTGTTGCAGCCCGTGAACGATGCTATTAAGTGTTGGGCCTTTCCGCAAACCCTGCCAGGAATGTCTCAAAGATGGTACAGTCGTTTGCCACCAAATTCTATTGGATCCTTCAGAGATCTAAGTCAAGCTTTTATCTAGCAATTCATCAGTGGGAGAGTACATGAAAAAAGTTCGACATCCCTCATGAGCATTGTGCAAGGAGCAAAGGAGTTCTTGAGAGATTATCTGAACTATTTCACAAAGGAGGCATTGAAGGTTCCAGACCTTGATAACAAGGTAGCTATGATAGCACTACAGCAGGGAACAAGGGATGAATTCTTCAAAATGTCCTAGCTAAGTGCCCCCCCTGAGAGCATGTTACAGCTTCAAGATAGGGTCGGGAAGTATATCAAAATGAAGGAAAGCATGAAGAAGAAGACAACCATGAAAGCACGAAGAAGCACCGAGAAACCACCTGCTGCAATACGCAACGTCGCATCCGTTATTGAGATTTCACCATAGTTGTTAGGTCACACACACTGTAGAAGGGGGTTGAATACAGTGTCAGCACAATCAAATCGAATATAAGAACTCAAGTAACAGAAAACATATTTTATTCAACACAATACACTCTGTTACAATATGGAACTGTCTTCTCTCAGTGATGAACAAATTATCACGAGAGCTGCTAGGGTTACAAAGAATAATAACTTCGACAATGATAACACTTATAGTGTAAACCCTATGCCTGTGTTATATACTACACAGTTACAAGATAAATTCTAATTTATATGGAATATAATTCTGCTTCCTAAAATATATCAACTAGTTATCTTTTCTTCCAAGTATTCTATTCTTCATATAATTCTTTCTTCATGCATAATTCTTTCTGTCTTAGTCTCGATCTTCTTTCATTTCAATCAGTCGCCTGTCTTATCTGAAAGTCATCTTAAGTCCTGATATTATCTCCTGATAAATATCTTCTAATCACTTAAGTTCTGATAACTTAAGTTCTGATATCTTAAGCTATGTCTTCAGTATAAGTGTTGATTTCCAGTTAAGTACTGATTTGTCCTGTTAAGTAAGATCTGAAAACTAAACACAAATCATATTACACGTGATATTATCAAATATATCTAACAATCTCCCCCAACTTGTAAATTAGTATACTATACAAGTTCAACAGATATTTGATGATGTCAAAAATATTAAGTACAAATGCATGAGAATTTGACTAGATAACTACAACTTACAGTCTTTTCAGATTTACCATCTTAAACTTATGATAACAGCTTCAGTATGTATACACTTCATAATTTAAGTAGTTGTAGATCTTTGACTTGGCTTCAATTTCTGATCTCTTTGATATCAGGAGTTGTTCTGAGATAGTTCTTCAACAAACATCTCTCAGCATATTCAAGTTCATTAACCATCCTCCTTTTAGCATTTATCAATTCAGCTGTATCTTCTCTTGTTTGAAAAATAGCTGCTCTGAGATCATTTATCTTAGCTTTTCTTATCTCCTGATCTAGTTTAATCAGATATGCCTTGTCAGACTCTAGATTGAATTCCACAGCTTTATAACCCAGAAAAGTAGTTATAATCTTAGCAGAGTTAGGCTTCATTTCGACAATATCACCTTTGTGATCTCTGTACTTGGGATAGTATGTGTTGTCATACTTTACAGAATAAAGCTTCTTCTGTCTTTGAATTTGAGACTTTAAATACCCTACAGCACTATCTGTTAATATGTCTTACACTTGAAGTAGGAATAGAACATGTTCCAGTTCCTCAAAATACTTCAGTGGTATAGCATTCTACTTAATCTGGTATACCCTTCCATCTGTCATAAAATATAACAAGATATATTCTTTCAAAAAGGTATGGTAAACCATTTGTACAGATTCAAGTCGATTCAATCTTTTAGAAGTTGCTCCAACACCTGGTTCACTTAAGGAAGTCGGATCATTGGTAGTGTTATCACTCTTCTTTCATCAGAACTACCCAACCCAGATTTATCTCTTGCTTCCTTTCTTGTAACAACTCTTGCTTCAAAACCACTTGTTGCAATCTTCAAAGGTTGAGTCTGTTTAGCTTTGGTGAATCCTGGTAGGAGTATCTTTGAAAGTTTAACATGAGCAATGTCAGAGGTTTCCTTTTCCTTATCTTCTGATATCCAGCCAACTTGAGCTATGTCAGAGGTTGCTTGCTTCACTGTCATATCAGAACTTACTATATCTTGACTCTGAACAACATGAGCCATGTCAAAGGTTGTTTGAAAAATCTTCTTTTGCATCAGAGTAAGATTAGCATCGTCTTCATCATCAATTATTTCTTCATCCATGACTGGCATATAAACCTTTACTGGTTCATCAATTTTTTCATTGCTCTTGGACCTTGGATCAATTTCCACTTGTGATTTGGCTTTGGTTGCCTCAGAACTTGTTCTTTCCTTTATCACAATACCCTTAGGCTTTGGAAATTTCTTTTCAACAACAGAAGTTTTAGATTTTGTCTTGACACCTTCTGCTTTGAGTCTAGCTTCTTCTTCCTTTAGACTCTCAAAGTTCATTCCTGGATTTTCTTTAAGAAATAACTATTTTGAAATTTCTTCATCAAGTTCCAGATGTTCACCAGAACTTATCCTTCTCCCGGTATCAGAACTTATTCTTCTCCAAGTATCAGAACTTGTTCCTTGACTTGTAATTCTAGCTTTACTTGATGAAAATCCTTTGCCTTGACCTTGACCTCTACCCTTGTTAGAGTTTCCCTGGTCATGATTTCCATTATCCTTTCCTTTCAGTGTCTGAATAGATTTGCATTTGGACTTAATCACTTTCTCCCCCTTTTTGGCATCAGCAGGTAAAAGAAGAGAGACAAGCAATTCCACTGTGGATTGGATCTTATTGAGTTGATTTTGGTGAGAAGCTTGATTCTTCAGAATTTCTTCAATTTGAGTTTGTTGCTTCTCCTGAGTTTTCTCAATGTAGGCAATTTTTGTCAAAGGCTGGCTTGAAAAATCTGTTCTTTTCAAGTTTCACGTTCATATCTTGCTGGATCAAAGTTTCTTGAATTTTATTCACTTTGGCATGAGTTGTTGAGTGTTGATCCTGAAGATGCCTACTACTCAATGCAGTAACTCTCAGCTGTGCCTTGAAATCATCATTTATCAGCATTTCATCAACTTTTTCCAGATGCTCAGCAAGAATCTTTTCAGAAGGAACAAAACTAACTGTGTTCCATTCCTTAGTCCACTCCTTTCCTCTAGGAGTTTCACTCCAAGGTACTGGTGCTTCCCCTATAACAAACTTCTTAACTAAATCAGCTTTAGAAATTGTTTGTTGAGGTGCATGTCCTGATGGACCAGCTGCATCAGCATCTAAATTAGCAGCAGCTTCACCAGTAATTTCTTTATTAGCAACATCAGAACTTGTAATGCCTGCAGTATCAGCATCCTCGGATAAAACAGCAGTATGAGAGGCTATAGAGGTTTCATCATCATCATCCTCTAAATTCTGATCTGCAGCCAGATTCTGATCAACATCCAAAATTGATGTTGTTGGTGGAGTGAGTTGAATTGGTGGAGCTTCCAAGTATAAAACTTCAGGCACAATCAAGTTATGAATATCAATTTCAGCACTTGTACCTGGTTCTTCAGTATGTACTGGATCAACTATAGGTGACATATGAGGTGTAGGAATTTTGTCTTGAGCAGTTTAATGTTGTGCAGAAGTAAGTGATTCGATAACAATTGGTTCTGTTGAGATCAGAGATTACTGATCCCCTTCCTTAGCTGCTTCCACTACATCTAAATCTGACTCAACTATGTCCCTATGAGCTCTCTGTTTCTTTAATTTCTTCAAAGGTGGAGACAGTGTAGGAGTTTTATCTTAATATTTTAACTTTCTAAGCCTTTTGAGGGGCATAGAACTCCCAGTTACAGTATCTTTCTGAGAAGAAACCTTCTCAGCTTCTACAACAACAGGTTCTGATATGGGAACCTATTCCTTAGTATCTGATTCATCTTGCAGAATAATTTTCCTTCTCTTCTGTTGAGTCTGAGGTACTTTCTTAGTCCTCCTGGGTTTGGAAGATGAAGGCTGCACTGTAGGATCTGAAGGTTGAGGTTGAGAAGTTTGAGGTGTTTGTGTAGAGGTGGTAGGTGCTGATGGATGAGGTTCGGATGGTTGAACATCTGGATATAGTTCAGTGTATTTAACTGGATCATAGGTTATTAAGGCTTATTTGACAGATAAAGGAACTAGGAGGGGTCTTAACACAACCTTCTTATTATCAGTAGATAATAAGTCATTAAAAGCTCTTTTAGGTAGTCTGAATGATGAAATTATTTCACTAGCTGATTGGGGCTTATCATCACAACAATAACTATAGATAAGCTGACAGAATCTAGCAAAATAAACAGTATTTCTATCTTCTGTCATTCTATCCCCAATAAAACCTAAGACAGCACTTGCATAATCAAAATCAGTTTGATTTATGAGAGCATACCCGATTTGTTGGCTGAATATGGGAATTGCATCGAAATTAGAACATTTGTTTGCAAAAGTCTTGGTTATGCAGTCAAAGAAGAAACTCCATTCCCTCCTTATGTAGGATCTCTTCAACTGACCCAGCTTGGCCAATGTCCTCTCATACCCCAGACTGGCCATCATGTTTTGAAGAACTGGTTCTTCAACAGTAGAATAAACACAGTTCTCAGGCAGCTGCAGTGCTTGTCGAACCGTAGCCAATGTCACGACATGCTCATCCTCCCCTGATGAAAAAATAATACTTGGGGACCCTTGAGCACCACCATCATCATATACTCCGCTTCTCCAGAACTCCGGTACTTGAGTACCAGAGACTGCATCAGGTTCAGTCAGAGTGTACCCAATATCAGAACTAGCAAGAAAGTCCTGAATGAAGTGAAGTTCTGATGGGGCTTCTGACTTGCTAAGAATAGTGGAGAAGTTATTAGGAACAAACTTAGCTCCATCAAAAATTACGTCTTTTGGTGCCATCTTTATAATAAATTAAGTGAATAAGAGAATGTTTGCAAAGTGTTTGTAAAAAGTCCTGAGAGAAAAACAACTTCAGAAAATAAAAGAGAGAGAGAGAGAGAAAGAAAAAGAGATTTAGAATAGAGAAGTAAGTAAAAGATTAGAAAATCTTTTATCTCTCATATATATATGCTCTCCACCCAACAGTTGTATTTTTGAAGCATGGGATACACTTTACACCTGGCACCATGTGAACAGTCAATAAACGGTTAGAAAAAGAGTTAATGGGCACGTAAAATAAGCAATAATTACCGTGCACATGCAGTTTTTCAGGACATACACGTTGACCACTAACCCATAATGATTATGACTGTTTTATCTCACATTAACCAATATTCTGTAAAAATATTATCGTTCAAGTAATGACCAAAAATAAACCAAGTAAATAAATACTGTCACGTCAGCATCAGAACTTGATTATTATCAGGATTTAAAAGTCATCAGAATATGGCTCCTTAACTCGAAAAGTGAATGTGTATTAAGCTAAATATCATACAAAGAGTAAAGTCTGATTCACTTCAGTACATCTTAGAAATAAGGCATAACTAAGAACTTTACTCAAAATCTGTCATTATTCTGAAGTCTACTTTAGAATGAGTCCATGCATGAGTCCACCTCAACTGTTTTGTGCTCATTTTATGCAATTTTTGAAATTCCATTTTACAGTGGCTTCTCAGTGTAAGTGAGTCACGACTGCTTATCAGAATTTATGTTGCTATCAGAGTATTTCTCCAGTAATCATAGAGTGTAAAAAGTCACCAAGAAAATTTTATTTTGTTTTTCTAGTGCATATTACTTAATACCAGCAATGCATTTGGGTCTTCCCTTCCACATTTTTACTCTAGATCTCAAAGGAGTACCTGATTTTTATTTCTTTTCTTTTCTTTTTCTTTTGACAAGTGAGGCTTATCAGCACTTAGTACATCCACCATATTTACTAACATCAGAACTTAACAGATAAGAAGCATTATTCTAGTTTTTGATTTAGTAATAAGATACACAAAGTAAACTTAAATAAGCTCAATATCAGAATTTGCTTGTGTTAAAAGTTTTCCACATAAACAATTACTTCAAATATGGGATCTTTAGTATATTAAAGACTACTAGTTCAGCATCTAGCACAATTATCCTCATTGGATTTAATAGTCACAAAAACATTCATATCACTATCAGAGTTTAGAAATTCACATCAGACAACAATCAGCACTTAAGCAATTTTTCAATTTAAGCACAGAATACACAAAGATAGTAATATCTGTAAATACTGATCATAAAGTCTGATGTATCAGAAAATAAACTAAGCAGATTTAGAGAAAGAACTTGAAATCATTCCAAGTTCATTTACCAATCTTGTAAAAGTAGCTTCACACAGTGCTTTTGTGAAGATATCTGCTAGTTGTTGATCTGTGGGAACAAAATGCAATTCCACTGTACCTTCATCCACATGTTCCCTTATGAAGTGGTACCTAATGCTGATGTGCTTTGTCATTGAGTGTTGAACTGGATTACCTGTCATAGTAATAGCACTTTGATTATCACAGTAAATAGGGATTTTAGAAAATTCTAACCCATAATCCAGTAACTGATTCTTCATCCAAAGAATCTGTGCACAACAGCTTCCTACAGCAATGTATTCTGCTTCTGCAGTTGATGTGGAAATTGACTTATGTTTCTTGCTAAACCAAGAAACCAATCCGCCTCCAAGAAATTGGCAGCTTTCACTTGTGTTTTTCCTGTCAATTTTGCATCCTACAAAATCTGCATCTGAGTAACCTATTAGCTTAAAGTCTGATTCTCTAGAATACCACAATCCCAGATCAGCTATACCCTTAAGGTACTTGAAAATTCTTTTCACAGCTATTAAGTGAGGTTCTCTTGGATCTGCTTGAAATCTTGCACAAAGACAGGTAGCATACATGATATCAGGTCTACTTGCATTTAGATAGAGTAGAGATCCTATCATACCTCTGTAATCAGTAATATCTACTGATTTACCAGTATCCTTATCCAACTTAGTTGTAGTGGCCATAGGAGTGGATGCACTTGAACAATCCTGCATTCCAAATTTCTTCAACAAATTTCGGGTGTACTTAGATTGACAAATAAAAGTTCCTTCTTCATTCTACTTGACTTGAAGGCCCAGAAAATAGTTAAGTTCTCCCATCATACTCATTCGATATCTTGACTGTATTAGCTTGGAAAACTTCTTACAAAGTCTATCATTTATAGAACCAAAATTGATATCATCAACATATATTTGCACCAAAAGTAAGTCCTTTCCATGGTTGAGGTAGAACAATGTTTTGTCAATAGTCCCTCTGTTAAATCCACTTTCCAGAAGAAACTGAGCTAATGTCTCATACCATGCTCTTGGAGCTTGCTTAAGGCCATAAAGTGCTTTATCAAGCCTGTAGACATGATTGGGAAATTTGGGATCTACAAATCCTGGAGGTTGTTCAACATATACCTCTTCTTCCAATTCTCCATTGAGAAAAGCACTTTTCACATCCATTTGAAAGACTTTAAACTTCTTGTGAGCAGCATAAGCCAAAAATATTCTTATGGCTTCTAATCTCGCAACTGGTGCAAATGTTTCATCATAATCAACTCCCTCATGTTGAGAGTATCCTTTTGCAACCAGCCTTGCTTTGTTCCTTGTAATTATGCCATCACTGTTAGTTTTGTTTCTGAACACCCACTTTGTACCAACAACAGACCTGTTCTTTGGTCTTGGCACTAGGGTCTAGACTTTATTTCTTTCAAATTCATTTAGCTCTTCTTGCATTGCCTGCACCCAATCAGCATCTTGAAGAGCTTCTTCCATTTTCTTTGGTTCAGTATGAGAAAGAAAAGAATGATAGAGGCATTCATTTGATGTAGTTGTTCTAGTTCTGACACCTGCATCAGGATTTCCAATAATTAAGTTAGGTGTATGTGCTTTAGTCCACTTCCTTGCAGATGGAAGGTTTTCTCTAGAACTGGATGATCCCCCATGATCCATGCTGTCTCCATCAACATTTTCTGATGCTCCCCCTGAAATTATGCTCTCTAAGTTGGATCCTTCAGAATTTGAGTTTCCAGAAATATTAGAACATGAGTTTCCAGAATTATCAGAGCTTGGCCCATCAGAACTTGACGAATCAGAACTTGAAGAGCCTGTTGTGGGTTCTGATGCTTCTTGAGATGTGGTTGTATCTTCAGTATGCTCCCCCTGCACAGGTGCATCTTCTTTTGACGTAGTCACCACAGTTTCAATGACATCAGAGTTCAATCCATCAGAGTTTGTAGTATCAGGTTTTAGACTGTCAGGAGTTACAGAATCAGAATTTAAAGCTTCATTTTCAAATTTCAGCTGATCATGATCATTGAAATCTTCAAGTCCAGTAATCTTCTTATCATCAAAAGAGACATTGATAGATTCCATGACAACCCTTGTTCTTAAATTGTAGACTCTGAAGGCTTTTGTAGAAAGTGGATATCCAACAAAAATTCCTTCATCAGCTTTTAGATCAAAGTTAGATAGCTGCTCAGGATGAGTCTTAAGAACAAAACACTTGCATTCAAATACATGAAAATACTTCATATTTGGCTTCTTTTTCTTCACCATCTCATATGGTGTTTTTCCATGCTTGTTGATAAGTGTTGAATTCTGAGTAAAACAAGCAGTCTGCACAACTTTAGCCCAAAAGTAGGTTGGAAACTTTGCTTCATCAAGCATAGTTCATGTAGCTTCAATAAGAGTTCTATTCTTTATTTCAACAACTCCATTTTGCTGTGGAGTTCTAGGAGCAGAAAATTCCTGCTTTATTCCATGGTTTTTGCAGAACTCTTCCATGATCAAGTTCTTGAACTCAGTGCCATTATCACTTCTTATGATCTTCACAGAATCTTTGTCCAATTTATCTAGTTGTTTGACATGATCAATCAAGATAGATGCAGTTTCACTTTTTGTGTGCAAGAAATACACCCATGTGTATCTGGTGAACTCATCCACTATGACCATAGAATATTTCTTCTTTGCAATAGACATGACATTCACTTGACCAAATAGATCAACATGTAGTAGGTGATAAGGCTCAAAAATTGATGATTCAGTCTTGCTCTTAAATGAAGATTTTCTTTGTTTTGCCTTCTGACATGAATCACAAAGGCCATCGGGAGCAAATACTGATTTTGGCAGTCCTCTCACAAGACAGATTGCAGAACCATTAGTACTTGTTGAAAGCTTGGCTTCATAAATGTTACCATGCATGTATCCTTTCAGAACAACTTTGCCTGCAGATTTGCTTACAACTTTACAGTGTTCTTCAAAGAAATCCACATGATAACCTCTGTCACAGATTTGACTCACACTCAGCAGATTGTGTTTAAGTCCTGAGACCAGAGCTACTTTTTCAATGATGACATTCCCAAGATTGATATTGCCATATCCCAGAGTTTTTCCAATGTTGCCATCTCCAAATACCTGGGCCAGCTTTCTCCACAAAGTCTGATAGCAGGGCTTTATTTCCAGTCATATGTCCTGAATATCCACTGTCTAGACCTAGGATGTTATTCATGTTGCCCTGCAATCACAAAGACCACTAATGATTAGTTTTAAGGACCCAGACTTGCTTGGATCCTTTTGCCTTTTTAAGTTTGTTAACATTTGCAGCGGATTTAGCATCAGAGTTTATGTTAACAGTTTTCTTATCAGAATTTGCAATATCAGACTTTGCATTAGAACTTATACTAGAAGGAATAATGCTAACTTTCTTTACAGAAGGTTTTATTTGATAATAATCATAGTACAAACTATGATATTCCTTACAAGTATAAATAGAATGCCATAAACTACCACAATGAAAACAAGGATTTTGTGGCTTATATCTAACAGACTGACTCTTAACTCCTGACTTTGAAGGTTAGGAGTTTATGTTCTTATTCTTCCTGCAAAAAGAAGCCAGATGGTTAGAGTTTCCACAGTTATGACATGTTTTTCTAGGATCATTAGGAATAGGATTATAATTGTTACTTTTGTTCACACCTTCCTTTCCATTCCTATTTTTCCTAGGTGGTTTTACCTTGTTTACATTCTTAACATCTTTCAGCTTATGTTTAAGCTGCTTCTTAGTCATTAAGCCTATGTTAACTTCAGTTGGCTTATCCTGTTTAGGTTTTTCAAAAGTTACTTCCTCCTTAACTTTTGATTTCTCAATATCAGACTTTACAGTTACAAACTTAACAGGATTTACCTTTGGTTTTTGTTTAACAACTATAGGCTCAGTTTCTACAGTTATCTTACTGTTCTTATCATCTCCATAACCTAAGCCCTCTTTCCAGTTTCCACTACTAAGAATATCATGAGTTGCTTTACCAGAGTTATTCCAAGTCCTGATAATCTCTCTTTCCTTTTCTAACTCAGTTTTTAGAGATTCATTCATTTTTAACACTTCATCCCTAACATAAAAGGCATCATCTCTATCTTTATGAGTTTGATGGAACATGACTAACTTTTTTTCTAAATAATCATTCCTCTTTTTATAAGCAAGATTTTTAGAAGTTAATCTTTCACATGTTAAAGTTTGATCTTTATAACTAATGAACATGGTTTTAAGATATCTTTTCAACTCAGTAATATCATCAGTATGAAAGGCATAAGTAGTTTGAGGTACCTTTAAGTCAGCAGTATCAGAACTGCTATCAGCATTTGCCATCAAGGCATAGTTTTCCTCATCCTCGGAATCTGAAGTATCTGACCAGCTTTTCTTCTTTATGAAAAGAGCTTTGCCTTTGTCACTCTTCCCTTTTCTGCAATCAGGAAATATGTGACCTTTCTCACCATAGTTGTAGCATTTAACATTTGAGTAATCTCCTCTGTCAGACTTTCCTCCTTTGCCTTCAGATTTTCTGAAACCTTTCTTTTTAGAACTTGCACCTTTCCTGGAAAACTTCTTTCCTCTTCTGAATTTCTTGTATGCAATCTTTGTGATTCCGTTTACCATAAGAGCACACAGCTTCATCATCTCTTCATCAGGGTTAATCTTAGATATACTTTCAGTTTCTGAGTCATCATCACTATCAGAACTTGATGACTCAGTATCAGACTTTGTGATGAGAGCTTTTCCTTTTCCTTTCTTTGAGGCAGCAACTTTGGGACTTTCCTCCTCAGCCACAAAAGCAACTGTCCTTGACTTTCTTTCATTCCTCTTGCTTCTTTGTTCCATCTCAAGTTCATGAGTCTTGAGCATCCCATAAATTTCATCAAGAGTTGTTTCATCAAGATTATAGTTGTCTTTTATTATTATGGCCTTCAAATCCCATCTTTCAGGAAGTGCTAACATGAATTTAAGATTTGAATCTTCAATATCATACTCTTTGTCAACTAGTGACAAATTATTCAAGAGTTTGATAAATCTGTCATATAAATCAGTTAATGACTCATCAGACTTTGAGTCAAAATGCTCATATTCTTGAGTGAGTATAGTCTTCATGTTCTTCTTGATTGAATCAATTCCCTGACACCTTATTTCCAAAGCATCCCATATCTCTTTTGTAGTCTTGCATTGAATTACCCTGTTTGACATGACATTATCAATGGCACTATGCAGCAAGTGTCTTACCTTTGCATCCTTTGCAATCGATGAGATATCTTCAGCAGTGTAATCACTTTTCTCCTTTAGTACAGACTTTGCTGGCTGACCTGCAACTTCCACAGAGAGTTTATTGGCATCTGTGGTCCTTCATAAATCCTGTCGAGATATTCTGGATCTGTAGCTTCCAGAAACATAGCCATCTTCACTTTCCATATGGAATACTCAGAAGGTTTCAATATGGGAACTTTTATAGTCTCATATCGACTATGGATTATGGTTTTTGGAGGTTCTTCAGTTTTGGTGGGCTTGGTTGGAGTTTCTTCTTCAGACATGATTGTTTTTAGATCTTAAATTGTTTGTGTGTTAACAGACAGCTCTGATACCACTTGTTAGGTCACACACACTGTAGAAGGGGGTTGAATACAGTGTTTAGCACAATCAAATCGAATATAAGAACTCAAGTAACATAAAACATATTTTATTCAACACAATAAACTCTGTTACAATATGGAACTGTCCTCTCACAGTGATGAACAAATTATCACGAGAGCTGCTAGGGTTACAAAGAATAATAACTTCAATAATGATAATATTTATAGTGTAAACCCTATGCCTGTGTTTATATACTACACAGTTACAAGATAAATTCTAATTGATATGGAATATAATTCTGCTTCCTAAAATATATCAACTAGTTATCTTTTCTTCCAAGTATTCTATTCTTCATAGAATTCTTTCTTCATGCATAATTCTTTCTGTCTTAGTCTCGATCTTCTTTCCTTTCAATTAGACGCCTGTCTTATCTGAAAGTCATCTTAAGTCCTGATATTATCTCCTGATAAATATCTTCTGATTACTTAAGTTCTGATAACTTAAGTTCTGATATCTTAAGCTCTGTCTTCACTATAAGTGTTGATTTCCAGTTAAGTACTGATTTGTCATGTTAAGTAAAATCTGAAAACTAAACACAAATCATATTACACATGACATTATCAAATATATCTAACAATAGTCAAACCTCAATATCCTAGAAACTGATCTCTCAGGGATGGAGATCCCCGTACCCAACTGCTGAATCAAAGAACGGTCTCCAACCTTAAGGGATGCATAATTAAGAAAAGAGTCCCAAACTATACATGGTTCTCTCACTAATGAACACCCGAATTTCAAATGTTAATAATTGTGCTTCCATCAAGGGTGAATGGTCACCCACCTTACGTGATTTAAAATTTTGAGGAGGAACGCAAGATCGAGTACATTAGGAGTACGAACATTAGCATTTGTAAGGGCTAAAATTATTGAAGGAAGAAGTTATGATTTCTATGATCCCCATATCGAGGGTAGTGATCATTCATATGCAGAGGAGATCGCCCCAAGAAGGGTGCGGCCGATTGAGGAACCTGTTGTCAAAGGGCATTTTTAGCCCCGAAGACGTGAAAGGATGAATTCCTAAATCATAAAGAAGAAGATCTGTGCTTATGAAGCACACATCCGAAAACCCAAAAAGATTTAGAATCATGAAGAAATCAAGATCTACCAGCCACAACTCAAGTTGTCGCTTCCATCATTGGAGTACCATAACTCTCAATCACAAAATCAAGAAGTCGGTCCCAAAAATATGGGATTCCTTATGACCTGAACGCTGATTCGAGGGACCGATACCCCATCACAAGGAGTGGAAAACCAAGGGATGAATTCCCAATTGTATTTCATGTGATGCCCTCCAAACCCGGGGTCTAGATTTGGGGGTCACTAACCGCTAAACTAAAATAAAATAATCACAGCAGAATAATATAATAAATATGACCCCTTGCATGCAATGGATCGATCACAGGTTATAGTATGAAACAGGCACTAATACAACCCAATTGTTATTACAAACCAAAAGTCTAATTAGTTTTACAACTTATTCAAATTTTATTACAAACCTCTAGACTATCCAAGCGTCCCAAAACAGTCTACCTGGAATACACACCAAACTATTTACAAGCACTCGACTTCTGATCAAACCTGGAACTCAAGCCTGCTCTGGCTTAGCTGAAAGATTAGATTGATAAACAAGTATGAGCGAAAGAAATGCTTAGCAAGCAGTATAAAATGTGCTTGAAATGATAAACCACATTCTGATAATAACTGAACAACAGGATAAAATCAGTAATATTTGATCAATAACAAAAGCTTCACAAGATATCAGCAATAAATGATAATTTTTAGATTGGAATCTAACTCCGACGGACGTACTATCACATGCTGATCAGCCCGTGTGATAGCACAAGGTCATGATTCATAAAAACATGTCCCCAAAACATGAGTACTCAAATAAAAAGGCAATATACCTGCCTGTGGCAAAAATGGTGTCATAATATTTCATATAACACATAGAAATAGCCCTCCGCTGGACCGTCCGTCCTGGTCACTTACGCATTCATCCAATCCATAAAATATTTTGATTAAAGGAGCCGAATCAAAGGACATCCTTAACCATATAACTCCCCATTTCTCATGGTCCAGAGCTATCTCAACAATCGATGGCGAAATAACTAGAACAATTAGTTATTCGCTAATCTCAATTCAATGTTCCACTGTATAGAGTAATTTATAGCGAAATATAAAATGTTTAACTATTCTGAACTTAGAATAGTATGGTAATTGAAATAATATAGTTCAGAGTCAATATCAATTGAATGATAAATGAAGATATAATATTTGCATAATATGATTCAAAATAAACGTCACTTGAACAATATGTGAACTTAGGGGTACTTGTCTGGTATGCTCGATAACCTCTTACTATAACTCTGCTTATAACTGTTGGCTACTATCTCCGTTTAACACTTGACCGCACTCCTTGCTACTCGATTCTATAAACAAAAGGACTATCTTAATTGACAGAACCAAACTCAATCGACGTAACTTTACGTCTTGACATCTACCCGATCGTTTATAACTAAGCATGGCATTTTAAAACTGTAAACAGATAGCATGCATATCATATAGCATGTAATCATGGCATTCGTACAACACGTAATCACATATTTCATGTAACACTTAAGTCAAATTATTAAAAGATACATCTCAGGGCGTTCAGAACTAAAATTAGGTCAATATTAGCATTTACCGATCAAATACTGACTCAAACTGATGCACAAATCAAATGACATTGCAATACAAAATAAATTAGGACTCAAAAGTATTTTTATTAAAAGCGCAATATTTTTCTGAGTCTATACGCGTTCGTTTCGTATTAAACGGACGAACGGTTTAATTATTATGGATAAAATAAGAAATAAATAGATTTAAATCAATTAATAATAATATTAATTGACTTTTTAAACCCAAAATATAATTCTTAAAAGTTTAAAAATAATTTTTAGGAATTATTTGAATTAATTATAAATAATTTACATTTATTTAACTATTTATAAATGAAATTAATTGATTAAATGATTTTAATCAATTAATTAAATTCATAAATAATTAACTAAAATGATTTATAAATAACTAAATCAAATTGTATTTTAGAAAATAATTAAAGGAAATAATTTTAGGAATTTAAATCAATTAAGAAAATAATTTTTAGAATTTAAAATAATTTGTTAAATGATTTTTAGAAATAATTAAAATGATTATTGAAAATAGAATAAAGGATTTTTGAAATATTTTTAAAATTAGAAATTGGGAAACATAAATGGGGAATTGGGATTAGGGTTTCAGGGATCAAACCAGGGTTTTTAAACCGGGTTACGAAGAACACGGCCGGGTCCGGGTTGAACACCGGCCGGTTTCTGGAATAAGCCCAGATTCCGGCGGGTTCTTGCCGGACTCCGGCGAGTCCTAATCTTCCCGAAACACAGCCAATCGATCCCGTTTTTCCCTGCCCAGACATTTACTATCAACCCAGAAACACAGTAACTGCAACATCAACGAGTATCATTCACCGGAATAATTTCTCCGGCCAAAACGAAGTAACAACCGGCCACAACTCCGGCGAAAATCGATTCTAGCCCAAATCGGAACCAAAAATCAAGTTTCCAGTTGCAAAACAAAGCTGAGGGAAATTACAAACTATCCCAATCATCACAACCCATCAGGAACATCACAATAATCAGGAAAATCAATTTGAAAAATTAACAAAAACTTAGAACTCGACTTTAGGATTCTGGGCATCAAACAACACAAGTTTATAGTCAAATCGACTGGAAATCTTCATCTAAAGCTACTGGTAACAACAAAAACAATCAACAATCACTCAAAACCCAAAAATGAATTCAAGAACAAAAGTATAAAAATTGATTTTTCACTGTACCTCAGATCAAGATGTTGATACCAATAGAAGCTCTCGTCGAGAGGAAGATTTTGATTACTAGAACGTCTAATTTGGTTTCCAGAATCGATCAAAAATCACGATTGAAGTTGTTGCCCAGAATTTTACCCCCAAGAATGTTCTTGGTTTTTATGAATTTTCTGATTTTTTTAATAACATAAAAATAAATAAATAACAACAGTTCAGCTAGTTATATTTTCACAAAAATTATACCCAAAATAAATTAAGGGTGTTTTTATCCCCTAATTATAATAATTAAGCCCCAAAATAATAATTACGGGGAATAATTTTAAAAACGATAAAATACAAAAGTAATGTCAAAATTCTCCAAAAATTGCGAATAATTCAAAAATACAAAAATAAAGGGTATTTGAAATACGAATAATTTTATAAAAATAAAAATACGGATTTTGTGGGGTTTGACGTCCCGGTGGGGTCCCGGTCCGTTGATTTTTGAAAAACAGAAACGATCCCTAAATTATCAGAAAAACCCGATAACACATAAAATGCATTGAAACACGCGTAAAATGAAATAAAACGAGTACCTTAATAAAGACGCTAATAAACACGCGTCCCGATTGCAGATAAATTCATATAATTGCAGTTTAGACGTATATTAATCAATCGAAAAATTTCCTGGCCCCTACGAAAACACACATAACAGCTATAACATCTAATATTATGGCAGTAATCACTTTAAAGTTATAAAACACATAATATTTATTTATTTAACACATAATATTCACATAATTTTCCCTGTTATTACATCCTTCCCCTTAACAGGATTCTGTCCTCAGAATCAGCCTAAGAAAATAAGTGAGGATACTTGGATCACATTTCACTTTCCAACTCCCAAGTCGACTCTTCAACCTTGGGATTCCTCCACAAGACTCGCACTAAAGACACGGACTTATTCCTAAGCACTCTTTCTTCCTTATCTAAAATCTGCACTGGTTGCTCTATAAAAGATAAATCTGGTTGAAGCTCGATTAGCTCATATTCTATCACATGGTTCGCATCAGGCAAATAACGCTTCAACATTGACACGTGGAACACGTTGTGAATATGTTGCATGTGAGGTGGTAACGCTAACTCGTAAGCAACCTTTACCACACGCCTCAAAATCTCAAAAGGCCCAACATAACGCGAACTCAGCTTTCCTTTCTTTCCAAATCTTGATAAACCCTTCCAAGGTGAAACCTTCAATAACACTGCTTCTCCAATTTCAAATTCTATATCCTTCCTAGTAGGATCAGCATATTTGTGTTGACGATCTTGAGCTGCTACTAATCGTTTCCGAATGAGTTTTATTTTCTCCTTCGTTTGCTGGATCAATTCTGGACCCAAAATCTTTCTCTCACCAACCTCATCCCAACATATTGGAGATCTGCATCTTCTCCCTACAAAGCTTCGTAAGGCGGCATTCCAATGCTGGCATGATAACTGTTGTTATAGGAATTCAACCAATGGCAAATGTTCATCCCAACTCCCTTCAAAATCTAGCGCACATACCCTGAGCATATCTTCAATAGTCTGAATCGTCCTTTCACTTTGACCGTCTGTCTGCGGATGATACGCGGTACTTATTTTCAGCTTCGTTCCGAGACAATCTTGAAAACTTCTCCAAAATCTTGTATTAAATCGAGGATCTCTGTCTGAAACTATGGATACTGGAACTCCATGTTGTGTCACAATTTCCTTAAGATATAACCGTACCAATTTATCCATTGAGAATCTCTCGTTGATAGGAAGAAAATGTGCTGACTTCGTCAATCTATCGATAATAACCCAAATAGCATCATGATTTGCCCTGGTCCTTGGTAATCCTACTACGAAATCCATCGCTATATGCTCCCACTTCCATTCTGGAATGTCCAATGGCTGTATCAGTCCACTGGGTCTTTGATGTTCCGCTTTGACTCGCTAGCAAGTGTAACACTTACTTACCCATTCTGCAATTTCCTTCTTCATGCTTGGCCACCAAAAAATTTCTCTTAAATCTCTGTACATCTTTGTACTTCCGGGATGAAGTGAATATATGGAGTTGCAATTTCCTATCTCTTCTCCTGTCAAACTGTCTCGTTCATGGCTCATGACTTCTTCCTGACATATTCTTATCTTCTGTAATAGTTCTGGTTGAAAAGACATTGCACACAATACCTCTGTAGACATACTTGGGATACTGGCCTCTATTTCTAGCTTTTTAAATTCTTTGAACAATTCCTCGGATGAAGTTATCATATTCAACCTTTCTTTTCTGCTCAGCACATCGGCCGCCTCATTTGCTTTGCCTGGATGATAGTTGATAGTACAGTCGTAGTCCTTGATTAGTTCTAGCCATCTTCTCTGCCTCATGTTCAATTCCTTCTGGGTGAAGATATACTTCAAACTCTTGTGGTCCGTGTACATCTCGCACTTTTCTCTATAAAGATAATGCCTCCAAATCTTTGTAATAACCCCAATTTTTGAGAAATTTTGAAACCCTTATGAATAGTGTTTTTGCTGAACGAGAAAACTTTTCATGCCACGCTATGTAGGGGTTCTGTTATTGATCTTATGGGATATTATTAGTACTCTATGTGGTATATAAGTGTACGTAAAGATCGTCAGAATCCAATTCCGAACACTTTGATTTTTCCCGGAAATCCACAAGATACGGAGAAAATTGAGTATAAGGTAACAGGATAAAAAGGATTGAAATTAAAGGATTATAGGAGAGGATCATAAAAGGAATATAATATATTGAGAAAGGTTAAGGGAACCTAAGTAATAAGATCCCGGGTATGATCCCTCAAACGATAAACGAGAACGAAAGATAAGCGAACCGTAAAACAAATAAGTGACCAAGAGACAAGCTTGTACGAGAAGCCAGGGATTGTGACATCATCAAACCACAAGGTGTGGACAAGTGGGAGCATAATGACATGTGCAAGGTGACACAAGCATGACATAGAAGGGAAGGAAGTGTGGTTGAATTATAACCACACAAAATCAAGGTTAATTAAGTCATTAACCAAAAACAACACAAAAATCAACCAACCAAGCAAATCATTTCATTTTCATCAAACAAAACACAAAAATATCTTCTTCCCAAGCTAGCTCTCGGCCCATTTCTTAAAATTTGAAGATCCAAGCTCCACCACTTACTATTTAGCAAGGTAATTATCTAAGCTTCCCCATGGATAGTTACATACTTCCTATAAGTTTAAGCTTCTAATTCCAAGCCAATCTTTTTCTATAAATCAAGGAAGAAGATGATGAATAGTAACCTTCAAGAAATAACTTTAGTTTTCTTGAATTTTTATGAAAGATTAAGGTTATACAAGCAAGGATCAAGGTTCTTTTAGGCATTCAAAGCTCTTGGGTTGTGTTAGGAAGCTTCAAGGAGGTATAAACAACTTTCACCTTTAACTTATAGTTTGAACTTTGAGTTTTGATGAGTTTATGGATGGATTAATGTATATATAGAAATATCCATGTATGTATAGCAAGATCCATGTATGATAGATGGTTTGGTTGGATTTGTGGTGATTTTGGATATGAATCTTGGTTAATGGTTAATGAATCTTAAGTTATGGTTAGTAGATCATGTTTGTGGTTGAATAAGTTGGAAAACCTTGAGATTATGGACTGACTTTGCCTTGATATAAGTTGTGTTTGAGGTATTGATGATGGTTGGGTGGTTTGTAGTGAATTGGTAAAGAATTGGAGTGGTATAAATATTGGTAATCGCGTAAACATAGCCGTCATAACGTCCGATTTTCTTTGGACTGTTTTTGTGCATAGCATTAGGACCCGAGAACCCCCTGCTAAATTGTGACCACTGCCATGTTTAGATAGCTCATGTTACGAGCTTCGTTTTGATATGTAGTTCGTTCGATTCCGATTAACGGTTTAGGAGAAACGACCGTTTCAAGTAACGGCGTTTCGCGAACGAAACTTTTTCCCTCGCCTTACTTTGAAATGTAGGTTAAAGACCAAAAAGGGTTAATTAATGTATGAAACATTTATGGTAAGTGTGTTAGGCAGTTGGTAAGACATTCGCGAAGGAATCGCTTTAAAACTCGTAAAGGTTAAATTATTAAAAATGGTGGAGCCGAGGGTACCCGAGTGACTTAAGCGAATCAGTAAGCGCAGAATAAGCGTTAGAGTCTAAGTTAGTTAAAGTATAGATTTACAAGTGACTTTGGTTTAATTCCAACTTACTTGTTGTTTATAGGTTATCAGACTCGTCCCGATCCATTCGTAACCCCAGTCGCTCAGGCAAGTTTTCTACCAGTTATAACTGTTGTTGTGATGTAAATATATGTATATGCATTATCTTGCGATAGTGCATGATTGTTATTAGCAAATTCTTGCGATATATTGTAGCATGTGATATGGTATATATGCATGCCTGTTTCATATTCTTGAAATTTATATCTGTTGGTTATTTGATAATACCTATGCTAGAGGATAGTTGTATCTTGCATATACCCTTAGTATAGGGACCCAAAGGTGAAAATATTTTCTAAAACCGGGAGTCGAGGATCCCGAGTAATCTTGTATATATGGATATGGATATATATATATATATTTATATATATATATATGGTTATAGTTTTCCAAACTATTAATCGAATAAGGTTTATTCGATAACTTTAAACTTTATTTTATTATTGAATATTATTTCGAATATTATTCGAAGACTTATGACTCCTTTTATTTATTTATCTGAATATTATTTGAATATTCATTCGAGGACTTATGACTCCTTTTATTTATTTAAATGAATATTATTTTGAATATTCATTCGGGGACTTATGACTCCTTTTATTTATTTATTGAATATTATTTGAATATTCATTCGAGGGCTTATGACTCTTTTATATTATTTATTGAATATTATTTGAATATTCATTTGAGGATGTATGACTCTTTTATTTTATTTAATGAATATTATTTATAATATTCATTCGAGGTATTATGACTCAGCTTATTTTATTTATTGAATATTATTTGAATATTCATTTGAGGATCTATGACTCCGATTATTTGCTGTGATATATTCTTTATTTTATTAAAGAATAAGGTGTAAATAATCAAACTTATTTTCGATTATTCAAATAAAGATAATACTTTCATATAAGTATATCTTGGGTTATTTAATACTCGTTTCAAGTATAAATTTAATACTTCTACTTCAATTATTTTTATAAAGATTATTCTTTATGGGAATATTATTTAATTAATAATATTCAGATATTTTCTAATATTCTGGGGACTGATTTACTTCATTAAATCAGTCTTACTCCAAACACTCTTTAAAGTGTTTTCGAGTCTTCAAAATGATTTTTAAAAGTCAGAGCGGATCCCAAAACTCATTTTTATATTTAAGATCTTCCTTTTTAAAGGGGATTTAAATACTCGCTCAAAAACCTGGGGAGTCCGGCTCTGTGGTGTATTTTATATTCGCAACGAGGTTGCAGATTTGGTAAATGAATTGATTACTTGCCCAACGTTCGGGAAGTAAGCCCATCTCATTGAGTCGGCATAAGCGACAGGCCGGGGTACGGTCTATTATTGTGTAAGTGGCTCAGTGGGAGTCCATCAAATGCATAAGTGGCTGAGTGGCAGTCCAGCATAGGTCTTAATTATGACCAGGGTGATGACCAGTGGGGAATTCGTCCATCTACTAGTAGAAAAGGTTACTTATTGGTATCTTTGCCTGATCAGCAAGATATCGGGTTTATGCCAAAATTCTTTTCCTTTCCAAAATTCATTGGATGTTTCAAACTCTGTTCATACTTTACATAACAGAGGTTCCAGGAAATGTTTAAAGGGGTATATATATGTGGATATATATATACCGGGACTAAATAAAGTATCTCGTAACTTTATTTCATTCAATAATATTTCAAAGATTGAATCTATTCAAATCTTGTCTTGTAGTCTCATCTATGTGATGAACTTTTGAAACTGATTATAACTTGAACGGTGGTAGTTCAAGTAGTATTTGGAAAAGATATAAGTATATTGGAGTACCTTATAACTTCATCTTTTAAACTTATATCTAGTTAATAATTGTCTTATGAATGACAAAGATTTTCAGAAAAACGTTGAGACAAGGTTAGATATATTAGATCACCTTGCAACGATATTTTTATACAGTTATACACTGGAATTTTGTGTATATTATGCATGGAAGAAGACTTCCAATATTTTGAAAAGTATATATGTATATATACTGAATATTTTGCGACTTCATCGCATTAAGATATCAAACTTGGTTCATTTCTTTTGACCAAGACTTTCATGAGTACTATGAGAAGGCTCATATACTATTAATCATTATACGTATTATTTTGGTGGGCTTGCTGCTCACCCTTGCTTTATTTCTTCATCACACAACAACAGTTAGGAAAGATGGCCAGACTCCAGCAGACCCAGCGCAAGCGCGTGGGAAGCGTCCCGCGTCTTCCCGTTGATGTTGTAGCTGCTATAGCTGCAGAGGTAGATCTATTGTAGATCAAACCATCTACTTTTGAGAATCAATTATGTATAATTATAACTCGTGGTAGATAATGGCAATTAACTGTAAATTATCAAGTAATCATTTTGGGTTGTAATAATTTTAAATTGTGGATTCAAAGACTTGTACTTATTTAAATTTCATCTCTGAGACTATAACGGGTTGTGGTGTGTGTTAGTGTGGGGTCACAGCATAAGGTTATTTATTATTAATTAAGTGAAGTGATATTGTGGAAAGAAAGACCGTGACGACCCGGATCCCCGACCCCGGATCTGGGGGTGTTACAGAAATGGTATCAGAGCTAAGCGTTATAAACCTCAGAGATGATGGGACGTTAAGATAATAAGTTAACTAAGATAATAAGAACTCTTGCCAAGTTCATAGTCAGGCTACCTAACGTAGTACTGACAGTTAAAACCCTTATGGGAACCCTTATAAATATCATGATAGAAGCGTAGTTCGTTATCGTATATGGTAGCGGGACTCCGAACCCTGAGGTTGAGGAGCAACAACGCGATGATTTTTTATTAGTTATTGGAGATCAGATTGTGGATCCAATGGAACACCCTAATGAGGGACCGGATGATGTTGATATTGAGGATTTAGCGGTTGAGGATGTTGTCGTAGAAGGGATAGTTGTTGAGGAGGATCCCATGGAGGATCCTGACAGGATTGGATTAAGGACCACTGATGAATTAATGACCATGGTTTGGTCGACTACCAGAGGTAGGATTGGCCGGTCACTACCGGAGGTTCGTTTAAGTTTGTAAAGATAGTAACCCCTTTAACGCGGCTTACTTGTAAGACTGAGAAGTTTGAATGGACAGAGAAATGCGAGAACAGCTTTCAAGAACTGAAGCAGAGGTTGGTGATGGCCCCTATGCTGGCATTGCCGGATGGAAAAAGGAGATTTTGTGATTTGTAAGTGACGCTTCGCATAAGGAATTAGGGTGCTTCTCAGCACAGCAAGGTAATCACGTACGCGTCAAGATAATTAAGGGAATATATAATTCGATATCCCCACCCATGAGCTTGGGATCGTGGCAATAGTTTTTTTTTTCTTTCCCTAAAGATTGGAGGCACTACTTGTATAGAGAGAAGTGCGAGAATTACCTGAGCCATAAAGTGCTCTAGTACATTTTTCACGTAGAAAGAGCTCAACATATGCCAGAGGAGGCAGTTAGAGCTAATCAAGAATAATGATTGGGAGATTCTTTATCATTCGGGGAAAGCCAATATGGTGGCTGATGCCCTTAGTAAAAAGGAGAGACTCAAGATGATGATGTCTTTTGGAGAGTTTATAAGAGATTTTGAGAAAATGGAAATAGTAGTGAAGGTAACCGGAGCCGGTACCGAAAGGCTGTTTGAGATTGCAATACAGTCTGAATTATCGGAAAAGAACACATTGTGCCAGAAAGAGTGATGAATGAAGGCAGAGAGCCAACAAATAGATAAGAGGTTAATACCGAGAAAGATGAGAAGGGAATAATGAGGTATTCCTACAGAATTTGGGTTCCAAATGTTCAAGAGCTTAAAGATGAGATCTTAGATGAAAGCTAGTTTGAGGAATAAGAGTTAGAGCAAACCCTGAATGTGATAGTCAGGGAGGACGCCATCAAGATAGAAGGAACCCATAACATAATAAAGTGGAAAATGAGGATTTTAACGTACAAGATAACCCCAAGTATGGGAGAAGGATGAAACATTCCATACTAAGGAAACGGAAAGTCGAGTAAGGAAAGGAGACCCGAGACGGTACTCCAATACGGCAATTCATGGACCTGTCTAAAGAGAACTTAGACTATTATCCCCAACCACCACCTTGAGGAAACAATGCGGTAGGAAATTCTTTCATGACCTTTAAGTCGCTAAGCTCTCAGAGTTCCAAGGAACAGGTTGACCCAGTCGAGGCAAGAGCCTGGCTAAAGGAAATAGAGGAATCATTTGAGATTCTAAATGATTGACGAATCACAAAAGACTATTTTTATCACTTACCCTCCTAAGAGAGAGGCCACCCGCTGGTGAAAGGCCAAGGAAGGCACGGAGCAAGAGATTATAATAAACTGATTAAAGTTCAGTCAATTGTTTTCGGGAAGGTACTGCCCAAAGTTATGGAGATAGCGTAAAAGCTTTAGAGCCAGAACAAAGGTGGACGAGTATGATGAATTGTGAATCTAAGTTGTAAAAAGTTGTCAAGATTCGTTCTAAGGACACGAATCCAGAATGACGGGACATTTGAAATCTATGCTTATGTTGTGTTGGTTCATGAATTAATGATAAGAGAAAGGAAAATAAAAAGGAATTGAAGTGGAAAGGAATATAAAGGCATTAGAGTTTGAGGAATGATAAGGGAGTTGGGTATGAGGAAACCCTAAAGACTCGTAGCAATAGAAATAGAAAAGTATGCCTTCGTCAGGATGAGGGTGATTCACCATGAGTTAAAATTGATGGTTGAAGGCATAAGAGATGCATACATTTTATCCCCTTTAAGTTGGGAGGATTCGAGGAAACATTGAGATAGTTCGAAGGATAAATAGTGAGACGCGGATAGACTGAGGAGACAAGGAAGTAAGAAATTAGGAAAATTGGATGAAGGAAGTGACCTTCAAGAATATGAAGTGTAAGACCGGTGGCATGATACCCAGGAAGGGAGACGCCAGGTATGAAAGATATACCAACATTGAGGTGACTGTTGAGATAAACAACAAAAGTAAATAAGGAATTATTAAGAAGAGGTTCACGTTGAACACGACCAATATCTTCCAGAACATCCTTGTTATCGTTACCAAATTAGGCAAGAAAAGCGGATAACCGTTGTTATCTTTTGGAGGCCATATGGATTGACCTCAATATTGAATAAGGATGCTATTATGAAGTTAGGTATAGACTATCGAGGTGGGAATGATGAATAAGATAATCTATCAAGGATATATGACTTGATTTATCCATGGAAGGATGCAGGTACCTTTTAAAGGTGGAATTAAGGATAGAACATCGGTAACTTAAAATGAATCCTAGGGGAATGCATAAAGGTTGGCATTTCACCCTTAGTAGGGATAGTATGAGTTTGACAGTAGGATTTGGAAAGGGTTAAGGTAACAACAACCTTTAAGTATCAGTGGAGAAATTTTTAGAAGTATATAGACAATGATTCTGGTATTAGTAAACGGTATTTTGATATGCCCTGTATCTAAGGAATACAGGAGGAACGATTCAAGGATAACCCTAGAGGTTTTACAAGGAGAAAGGAAATATTCGAAATTCTCAAGAATAAAAATGTTGATAAAGGAAATATGACGTAATTATAATGATGCCAAGTGGGGCACGTGTTAAACCACGAGAAAGTATGGATCAAACCAGTAAAGGTTGAAATTGTTCTAGGCAATTAGGACTTAAGATAAAAGATGTTCTAAGTATAGTTGAGAGTCAGTCGTGACAGTGATTAACCTCTAAAGACTGAGGCAATAACTTATGGAAAAATGGTGATTTTTTTTTTACTCATCAGATTTTAAGGAATACATCTTCACATAAGCTGTGATTGAAATGAGGTAGAAAATTTTTTGGAGGTGGTTAAAATGACATTGACTGTAAGGAAATTTTACTATCAGGAAAGGCCAAAGAGGTGGCCGACACTTTAAGGGTAAGAGGATAATTATAGGCGCGTGTGCCAAAAGAATACAGTGATGATGGTTAAAAATGTGAAGGTTGAATTATGGTTTGGAAGATTGACATTCCTTCTTATGACTGTGCAATACCCAACCGTAATAGTAGTTGGTAAAGGTTTAATTCGTGTAATCGCCATGAACGGGCTATCTATCTTAGAAGGTCCTATCTTGAGATAATCCAGGACCATGTTTCAAAAAGGACTAGATGAACCCTTGAGTTAATTCTTCTATTTAGGGCGTATGATTAAGAATAGTATTAACCTGCTATCGTTGCTTTGATTGAAACTCTTCTGCACTTTTATCTGCTTCATGTCATGAAAGTACATCAGAATTTGGAGTGTTCTTCATGAATTATGAATGGTGATTATGTTACCTCCTTAGAAGAATTCGATACGATATGTATGGACTCCGTATGGTTAGCTATTAAAACTTCATGGAAAATGAATGACTACAGTAGGTCAGTGGTGGACCATAGTAAGGCAGCAATGATTCTGCGAGTATCGAGCTGATTACAACCGTGAGAGTTGTATTGGAATAGGTGTCGAGATTGAGTACCCTAATCGGGTCGTGGTAGTGTATAAGTTATCATTGATAGACTAATTAAGTAGAGTGTCTACCTAGTGAATTATTATTCTTTCTTATCAATAGGGAGTCGTATTATTATACGAGGAAGGTTGCGGTGCAAGCATAGAATTCTAGTAACGATGATGTATAGAATGAGATCCCAGATTCGATTTTCGATGTCGAGGGAGTTTCAAAGGTAATTGTGTATAAGCTCGAGGAAGAGCATGGGTCCATAGAATGATGGACGGGATAGCGAAAATATTTAGGCACGCGAAATACGATGCTATAATACTTGATGCTGATATAAATACGTCTATGTTTTGTTCTCCTATGACAAACCTCTATAATTCAGAGGTAGGTTCCAAGCCAGATATTTTGGGCAGTATATATATATATATATATTTTTTTTATATATATACAATTCTCTTCAGTTCGTTCTTTTCTCTTCTTTTCATTTCATGTAATCTGAGAAGAACAACCCTTCCAGAAGGGGAGGTATTGCCGAATGACTATCTATCTGTGTGATAGAAGCCTAGTAGGATACCATCTATTGTTTAATTGCTTGTCAAGTACTAAAGGCTGGCCACCTTCTGTACTAACTATGCGATATAACAAGTGTTCATGATCATAGTGATCTCTCAACAAATTCCTTTAATTCTATTTGATTGATCAAATTTTGGAAAATAGAAACAGCTGAAAAAGGAGTAATAAAGTTGTGGTAGTATTCGGAATGGAAACACATTCGTGATACTAAGGTTGGCATGGTTATTAAAAGGTTATAGAACGCTAACGAGCAAAAGTATAACCAGTATAATATTAGGAACGGAAGGTAGTAGCGATTACGAACTGGAAAAGAATGGGTATTGAGAAGCAGAAGCTCTAATGATAAAAGCTATAATGAGAGTCTGTGCAATAGACTTGAAAGAATTTAGAATGATCACTTAATTCGGATTGAGTTATCTTACGACAATAGATCATATGTCATTATCGAGATGTCGCCTTATGAGATCCTTGAGGGAAGATAATGTCGATCTCCCTTATGTTAGGATGAAGTTGTAGAGCGCAAGATGCTCGGACCCGCAGTAGTCCAAAGGACCAAGGATATGATAGATCTAATCAGAGGACGGCTGGTAGTAGCCCAAGATGGACATGATAAGTATGTTGATTTGACACGAAAGGATAAAGAGTATGAAATAGGGGACCTAGTAATGTTATAGGTATCCCTTGGAAAGGATTGATGAGGTTCGGAAAGAAAGGAAAGCTAAGTCTACAATTTGTTGGACCCTTGGATATATTAAGACGTTTGGGAAGTTAGCATATAAGCTAGCCCTAACCCCGAATATGTAGCAAGTTCATAACGTGTTCCACGTATCAATGTTAAGGAAGTGTAATTCGGATGCCAGTCAAATAGGGGCATATGAGCGCATAGATATGCAACCCGACGTAACCTATATGGAGCAACCAGGAAGGGTTATAGAGTGAAAAGGAACAAGTGCTTAGGAGAAGGATTATCAAACTAGGCAGAGTTTGGTGGTAGAACCACAATGTGGAAAATTGACTCGAGAGTTAGAAAGTGTAATGCTAAGAAAGTATCCCCATTTGTTTTCTATCTGATTCCGGGACGGAATCCTTTTAAGGAGGGGAGACTGTAATAACCCCAATTTTTGAGAAATTTTGAAACCCTTATGAATAGTGTTTTGCTGAACGAGAAAACTTTTCATGCCACGCTATGTAGGGGTTCTGTTATTGATCTTATGGGATATTATTAGTACTCTATGTGGTATATAAGTGTACGTAAAGATCGTCAGAATCCAATTCCGAACACTTTGATTTTTCCCGGAAATCCACAAGATACGGAGAAAATTGAGTATAAGGTAACAGGATAAAAAGGATTGAAATTAAAGGATTATAGGAGAGGATCATAAAAGGAATATAATATATTGAGAAAGGTTAAGGGAACCTAAGTAATAAGATCCCGGGTATGATCCCTCAAACGATAAACGAGAACGAAAGATAAGCGAACCGTAAAACAAATAAGTGACCAAGAGACAAGCTTGTACGAGAAGCCAGGGATTGTGACATCATCAAACCACAAGGTGTGGACAAGTGGGAGCATAATGACATGTGCAAGGTGACACAAGCATGACATAGAAGGGAAGGAAGTGTGGTTGAATTATAACCACACAAAATCAAGGTTAATTAAGTCATTAACCAAAAACAACACAAAAATCAACCAACCAAGCAAATCATTTCATTTTCATCAAACAAAACACAAAAATATCTTCTTCCCAAGCTAGCTCTCGGCCCATTTCTTAAAATTTGAAGATCCAAGCTCCACCACTTACTATTTAGCAAGGTAATTATCTAAGCTTCCCCATGGATAGTTACATACTTCCTATAAGTTTAAGCTTCTAATTCCAAGCCAATCTTTTTCTATAAATCAAGGAAGAAGATGATGAATAGTAACCTTCAAGAAATAACTTTAGTTTTCTTGAATTTTTATGAAAGATTAAGGTTATACAAGCAAGGATCAAGGTTCTTTTAGGCATTCAAAGCTCTTGGGTTGTGTTAGGAAGCTTCAAGGAGGTATAAACAACTTTCACCTTTAACTTATAGTTTGAACTTTGAGTTTTGATGAGTTTATGGATGGATTAATGTATATATAGAAATATCCATGTATGTATAGCAAGATCCATGTATGATAGATGGTTTGGTTGGATTTGTGGTGATTTTGGATATGAATCTTGGTTAATGGTTAATGAATCTTAAGTTATGGTTAGTAGATCATGTTTGTGGTTGAATAAGTTGGAAAACCTTGAGATTATGGACTGACTTTGCCTTGATATAAGTTGTGTTTGAGGTATTGATGATGGTTGGGTGGTTTGTAGTGAATTGGTAAAGAATTGGAGTGGTATAAATATTGGTAATCGCGTAAACATAGCCGTCGTAACGTCCGATTTTCTTTGGACTGTTTTTGTGCATAGCATTAGGACCCGAGAACCCCCTGCTAAATTGTGACCACTGCCATGTTTAGATAGCTCATGTTACGAGCTTCGTTTTGATATGTAGTTCGTTCGATTCCGATTAACGGTTTAGGAGAAACGACCGTTTCAAGTAACGGCGTTTCGCGAACGAAACTTTTTCCCTCGCCTTACTTTGAAATGTAGGTTAAAGACCAAAAAGGGTTAATTAATGTATGAAACATTTATGGTAAGTGTGTTAGGCAGTTGGTAATACATTCGCGAAGGAATCGCTTTAAAACTCGTAAAGGTTAAATTATTAAAAATGGTGGAGCCGAGGGTACCCGAGTGACTTAAGCGAATCAGTAAGCGCAGAATAAGCGTTAGAGTCTAAGTTAGTTAAAGTATAGATTTACAAGTGACTTTGGTTTAATTCCAACTTACTTGTTGTTTATAGGTTATCAGACTCGTCCCGATCCATTCGTAACCCCAGTCGCTCAGGCAAGTTTTCTACCAGTTATAACTGTTGTTGTGATGTAAATATATGTATATGCATTATCTTGCGATAGTGCATGATTGTTATTAGCAAATTCTTGCGATATATTGTAGCATGTGATATGGTATATATGCATGCCTGTTTCATATTCTTGAAATTTATATCTGTTGGTTATTTGATAATACCTATGCTAGAGGATAGTTGTATCTTGCATATACCCTTAGTATAGGGACCCAAAGGTGAAAATATTTTCTAAAACCGGGAGTCGAGGATCCCGAGTAATCTTGTATATATGGATATGGATATATATATATATATATATATTTATATATATATATATATGGTTATAGTTTTCCAAACTATTAATCGAATAAGGTTTATTCGATAACTTTAAACTTTATTTTATTATTGAATATTATTTCGAATATTATTCGAAGACTTATGACTCCTTTTATTTATTTATCTGAATATTATTTGAATATTCATTCGAGGACTTATGACTCCTTTTATTTATTTAAATGAATATTATTTTGAATATTCATTCGGGGACTTATGACTCCTTTTATTTATTTATTGAATATTATTTGAATATTCATTCGAGGGCTTATGACTCTTTTATATTATTTATTGAATATTATTTGAATATTCATTTGAGGATGTATGACTCCTTTATTTTATTTAATGAATATTATTTATAATATTCATTCGAGGTATTATGACTCAGCTTATTTTATTTATTGAATATTATTTGAATATTCATTTGAGGATCTATGACTCCGATTATTTGCTGTGATATATTCTTTATTTTATTAAAGAATAAGGTGTAAATAATCAAACTTATTTTCGATTATTCAAATAAAGATAATACTTTCATATAAGTATATCTTGGGTTATTTAATACTCGTTTCAAGTATAAATTTAATACTTCTACTTCAATTATTTTTATAAAGATTATTCTTTATGGGAATATTATTTAATTAATAATATTCAGATATTTTCTAATATTCTGGGGACTGATTTACTTCATTAAATCAGTCTTACTCCAAACACTCTTTAAAGTGTTTTCGAGTCTTCAAAATGATTTTTAAAAGTCAGAGCGGATCCTAAAACTCATTTTTATATTTAAGATCTTCCTTTTTAAAGGGGATTTAAATACTCGCTCAAAAACCTGGGGAGTCCGGCTCTGTGGTGTATTTTATATTCGCAACGAGGTTGCAGATTTGGTAAATGAATTGATTACTTGCCCAACGTTCGGGAAGTAAGCCCATCTCATTGAGTCGGCATAAGCGACAGGCCGGGGTACGGTCTATTATTGTGTAAGTGGCTCAGTGGGAGTCCATCAAATGCATAAGTGGCTGAGTGGCAGTCCAGCATAGGTCTTAATTATGACCAGGGTGATGACCAGTGGGGAATTCGTCCATCTACTAGTAGAAAAGGTTACTTATTGGTATCTTTGCCTGATCAGCAAGATATCGGGTTTATGCCAAAATTCTTTTCCTTTCCAAAATTCATTGGATGTTTCAAACTCTGTTCATACTTTACATAACAGAGGTTCCAGGAAATGTTTAAAGGGGTATATATATGTGGATATATATATACCGGGACTAAATAAAGTATCTCGTAACTTTATTTCATTCAATAATATTTCAAAGATTGAATCTATTCAAATCTTATCTTGTAGTCTCATCTATGTGATGAACTTTTGAAACTGATTATAACTTGAACGGTGGTAGTTCAAGTAGTATTTGGAAAAGATATAAGTATATTGGAGTACCTTATAACTTCATCTTTTAAACTTATATCTAGTTAATAATTGTCTTATGAATGACAAAGATTTTCAGAAAAATGTTGAGACAAGGTTAGATATATTAGATCACCTTGCAACGATATTTTTATACAGTTATACACTGGAATTTTGTGTATATTATGCATGGAAGAAGACTTCCAATATTTTGAAAAGTATATATGTATATATACTGAATATTTTGCGACTTCATCGCATTAAGATATCAAACTTGGTTCATTTCTTTTGACCAAGACTTTCATGAGTACTATGAGAAGGCTCATATACTATTAATCATTATACGTATTATTTTGGTGGGCTTGCTGCTCACCCTTGCTTTATTTCTTCATCACACAACAACAGTTAGGAAAGATGGCCAGACTCCAGCAGACCCAGCGCAAGCGCGTGGGAAGCGTCCCGCGTCTTCCCGTTGATGTTGTAGCTGCTATAGCTGCAGAGGTAGATCTATTGTAGATCAAACCATCTACTTTTGAGAATCAATTATGTATAATTATAACTCGTGGCAGATAATGGCAATTAACTGTAAATTATCAAGTAATCATTTTGGGTTGTAATAATTTTAAATTGTGGATTCAAAGACTTGTACTTATTTAAATTTCATCTCTGAGACTATAACGGGTTGTGGTGTGTGTTAGTGTGGGGTCACAGCATAAGGTTATTTATTATTAATTAAGTGAAGTGATATTGTGGAAAGAAAGACCGTGACGACCCGGATCCCCGACCCCGGATCTGGGGGTGTTACAATCTTCAATGCAAACACTATAACTACCAATTCAAGATCATGCGTCAGATACTTTTCTTCATGTGGTTTCAATTATCTTGAAGCGTAGGCTATCACCTTGTCATGCTGCATCAGAACACATCCCAATTCTTTGTATGACGTGTCACTATAGATCACAAAATTTCCTTGATCATCCGGTAAGACTAGCACTGGTGAAGATACTAATCTATTCTTTAATTCTTGGAAACTTTCCTCGCACTTCTCGTCCCCTTCAAATTTCTGGTTCTTCCTGGTGAGTTTTGTCAACGGTGTAGCTATCTTCGCAAAATCTTGTACGAACCTTCTATAGTAATCTGCCAATCCCATGGAACTTCGTACTTCCGTTGGTGTCTTTGGTCTCTCCCAGTTGATTATGGCTTCAATCTTTGCTGGATCCACTTCCACTCCTTTATTGCTAATCACGTGCCCAAGAAATCGTACTTCTTTTAACCAAAATTCACACTTGGAAAACTTTGCGTACAATTTCTCCTGTCGCAGTATCTCCAAAACTATTCTCAAATGCTCTGTGTGCTCTTCTTCTGTTTTAGAATAGATCAGAATGTCGTCTATGAACACGATCATAAATTTATCCAAATGTTTCTTGAATACTCGATTCATCAGATCCATGAAAGCTGCTGGTGCATTGGTTAATCCAAATGCCATCACTAGAAACTCATAATGCCCATATTTGGTTCTGAATGCGGTCTTCGGAATGTCTTTTGGCTTGCTCTTCAGTTGATGATATCCAGACCTTAAATCTATCTTAGAAAACCATACAGCGCCTCTCAGTTGGTCAAACAAATCATCGATCCTTGGCAACGAGTACTTGTTCTTAATAGTCAGCTTATTCAGTTCTCGATAATCAATGAATAGTCGCATACTCCCATCCTTCTTCTTGACAAACAGTACTGGTGCGCCCCACGGGGATACACTGGGTCTTATAACTCCATTCTCCAAAAGATCTTGCAGCTGAGTTGCCAATTCCTACATCTCCACTGGTGTAACACCCCCAAATCCGGGGTCGGGGATCCGGGTTGTCACGAGTTCCATTTCCCTTAATAACACCCAATCTTAATAATTAATCAACTACTCTATACTGTGACCCCACAATAAACACACACACCACACGTTATAGTCTCAGAGATGAACATCCAAAAATAATCACAAGTCATTTTATTCCACAATTATCTGCCAATACACCTTAAAAGGTTTTCTGAATAAATTTACATTTTCTTTGCCATTATTACAATTCATAAATATACATATTCTGATACCTCAAAAGTTGAAAGCCTAGCCTATTGGTAGTTCCTACCTCAGCTATAGCGACATCAACGCCTATAGGAAACTGTGGAACGTTTCCTATCCGCTCGTGAATTGGGAGCTTGGTCCTGTTCATCTTGCCTATCTGATGTTGTGTGATGAAAGAAGAAAGCAAGGGTGAGCAGCAAGCCCACCAAAATAATATTTATAATAACTTACAATATATGAGCATTCTCATAGTACTCAAGAAAGTCTTGGTTAAGAAGAAATGAACCAAGTTGATATCTTAATGCGATGAAGTCGCAAAATATTCAGTATATATATATACTTTTCAAAATATTGGAAGTCCTCTTCCATGCATAATACACACAGAGTTCCAGTGTATAACTGTATAAAAATATCGTTGCAATGTGATCTCATATATCTAACCTTGTCTCAACATTTTTCTGAAAATCTTTGTCATGCATAAGATAATCATTTACTAGATATAAGTTTAAAAGATGAAGTTACAAGATACTCCAATATACTTATATCTTTTCCAAATACTACTTGAACTACCACCGTTCAAGTTATAATTAGTTTCAAAAGTTCATCACACTGATGAGACTACAAGATAAGACTTGAATAATTTCAATCTTTGAAATATTTAGAAGGAAATGAAGTTATGATATACTTCATTAAGTCCCGATATATATATATATATATATATATATATATATCCATATATATATCTCTCATACATTTCCTGAAAACCTCTGTCATGTAAAGTATGAACAGAATTGCAATATCCAATAAATTTGGAAAGGAAAGAATTTTGGCATAAACCTGATATCTTGCTGATCAGGCAAAGATACCAATAAGTAACCTTTTCTACTAGTAGATGGATGAATCCCCCACCGGTCATCACCCTGGCCACATAAGGACCTTGTGCTGGACCGCCACCCGGCCTCTTACGCGTTGATGGACTGCCACCCAGCCACTTACACTTTGATAGACCGTACCCCGGCCTGTCGCTTATGCCGACTCAATTAGATGGACTTACTTCCCGAACGTTGGGTAAGTAATCAATTCATTTGTTTTCTTAAAACAGCAACCACGTTGCGAATGTAAAATGCACCACAGAGCTGGATCCCCCAGGTTTTGAGCGAGTATTTAAATCCCCTTTGAAAGGAAGATCTTAAATATAAAAAAATGAGTTTTGGGGTCCACTCTAACTTTAAAAATCATTTTGAAGACTAGAAAACATTTTAAGAATGTTTGGAGTACTGCTGATTTATTAAAATAAATCAGTCCCGATATATTAGAAAATATATGAATATTATTATTTAAATAATATTCTCATAAAGATAATCCTTATAAAAATAATCGAAGTAGAAGTTTTAAAACTTATACTTGAAATGAATATTAAATAACCAAAGATATACTTATATGAAAGTACTATCTTTATTTGAATAATCGAAAATAAGTTTGATTATTGACACCTTATTCTTTAATAAATAAAGAATATATTTCAGCAAATAATCGGAGTCATAGATCCTCAAATGAATATTCAAATAATATTCAATAAATAAAATAAACTGAGTCATAAGCCCTCGAATGAATATTCGAAATAATATTCAATAATAAAATAAAGGAGTCATAAGTCCTCGGATGAATATTCGAAATAATATTCAATAATAAAATAAAGGAGTCATAAGTCCTCGGATGAATATTCGAAATAATATTCAATAATAAAATAAAGTTATCGAATAAACCTTATTCGATTAATAGTTTTGAAAACTATAACCATATATATATATAAATATATATATATAAAGTCTACTCGGGATCCTCGACTCCCGGTTTTAGAAAATATTTTCACCTTTGGGTCCCTATACTAAGGGTATATGCAAATTACTGCTATTCTCTAGCATAGGTATTATCAACTGAACCAACAGATATATATGGCAAGAATACGAAATAGGCATGCATATATATACCATATCAGCATGCTTCAATATATCGCAACATTTGCTAATTAACCAACATGCATCTATCGCAAGATAATATATATACATATATACATCACAACAACAGTATAACGGGTAGAAAACTTGCCTGAGCGACTGGGTGTTACGAATGGCTCGGGACGAGTCTGGTAACCTATAAACAACAAGTAAGTTGGAATTAAACCAAAGTCACTTGTAAATCTATACATTAACCAACTTAGACTCTAACGCTCGCTTTGCGCTTACTGATTCTCTTAAGTCACTCGAGTACCCACGGCTCCACCATTTTAATAAATTAACCATTACGAGTTTTAAGGCGATTCTTTCGCAAGTGTCTTACCAACTGCCTATTACACCTTACATAAATGTTTCATACTTCAATTAGTCCTTTAAGGTCTTTAACCTATGTTTCAAAGTAAGGCGAGGGGTAAGGGTTCGTTCGCGAAACGTCGTTACTTAAAACGGCCGTTTCTCCTAAACCGTTCATCGGAATCAAACGAACCACATATCAAAACGAAGCTCGTAACATGAACTATCTAAACATGGCAATGGTCAAAACCTAGCAGTGAGTTCAAGGGTTCTGATGTTAAGAACAAAAAAACAGTCTACGGTAAATCGGGCATTACGACGGCTATGTTTACGCGATTTCCCAAATTTATACCATTCCAAATCCACCACAATTCAACCCCAATTCACAACCCAGTCAAAACTCCATCCAAACTACATCATAATAGCCCCAACACTCAACATTAACAATTTATACTTATTCCCCACATGAACTAAAAGCTTTACTTAGGTTCTTTAACTAATTATCAAGATTTACAACTCCAAAAATACCACCAAACCAACTAATCTCTACAAACTCAACCAAACTTTAAACAAACAAGCATCATGCTTCACATATACTATATCAAACATATTCATTCCTAATTACTCAAAACTAAAGCTAGGGTTTGTAGTTTATACCTTCCATGGAGAGTGAAGAATCAAGAGAATGGCTTGGAATCACCCTTAAAGTCCTTATCCAAGCTTAATCTAAACAAAACTTCAAGAACACAAATTTTAGTCTTGAAAAACACTATTCACCATCTTCTTCTATGATTTATAGAAAAAGATTGGCTTGGAATTAGAAGCTTAAACTTATAGGGAGTATGTAACTATCCATGGGGAAGCTTAGATAAATACCTTGCTAAATAGTAAGTGGTGGAGCTGGATCTTCATTTTTTAAGAAAAGAAGCCGAGAGCTTCATGAAGAAAATGGGGGGTTTGTGTTTTTTTGATGAAAATGAAATGTTTTGGCTTGGTTGGTGGCTTTTGATTTGTTTTGTTTTCTTACCCTTTTTACCATGGTAACTTTTGTGTGGCTCACAATCATCCAACAATTCCTTCCCTTATGTCATGATATGTCACCTTGCACATGTCATAATGCTTCCACTTGTCCACACCTTGTGGTTTGATGATGTCACAATCCTTGGCTTCTTGTACAAGCTTGTCTCTTGGTCACTTATTTGTTTTACGGTTTGCTTATCTTTCGTTCTCGTTTATCGATTGAGGGATCATACCCGGGATCTTATTACTTGGGTTTCCTTAACCTTTCTCAATACATTATATTCCTTTATGATCCTCTCTTATAATCCTTTAATTTAAATCCTTTTTATCATGTTACCTTATACTCAATTCTTTCCGTATCTAGTGGATTTCCGGGAAAAATCAAAGTGTTCGGAATTGGATTCTGACGATCTTTACATACACTTATATACCACATCGAGTACTAATAATATCCCAGAAGACCAATAACAGAACCCCTACATAGTGTGGCATGAAAGTTTTCTCATTCAGCAAAACACTATTCATAAGGTTTCAAAATTTTCCAAAAAATTGGGGTTATTACAGTCTCCCCCTCCTTAAAAGGATTCCGTCCCGGAATCAGATAGAAATGAATAGGGATACTCTCTTAGCATTGCACTTTCTAACTCTCAAGTAAATTTTCCCACATTGTGGTCCCACCACCAACTGTGCCTAGTTTGATAATCCTTCTCCTAAGCACTTGTTCCTTTTCACTCTATACCCTTCCTGGTCGCTCCATATAGGTTACGTCGGGTTGCATGTTTATGTGCTCATATGCCCCTATTTGTCTGGCATTCCGAATTACACTTCTTAACACGATACGTGGAACACGTTATGAACTTGCTACATATTCGGGGGTTAGGGCTAGCTCATATGCTATCTTCCCAATACGTCTTAATAATCCAAGGGTCCAACAATCGTGGACTTAGCTTCCCCCTTTTCTTCCGAACCTCATCCTTCCATTTCAAAGGGAATACCTATAACAACACTAGGTCCCCTACTTCCATCTTTGTCCTTTCGTGTCAAATCAACATACTTCTTATGTCCATCTTGGGCTACTACCAGCCGTCCTTGATTAAATCTATTAGATCCTTGGTCCTTTGGACCACTGCTGGTCCGAGCATCTTGCGCTCTGCAACATCATCCTATCATAAGGGAGATCGACATTGTCTTCCCTCAAGGATCTCATAAGGCGATATCTCACTACTGACATATGATCTATTATCGTAAGAAAAATCAAATCGTGTTAAGTGATTCGCTCCAATTTCTTTCAAGTCTATTGCACAGACCCTCATCGTAGCTTCTAGAATTATAGCTTTTGATTCTCAATACCCACTCTTTTCCAGTTCATAATCGCTATCCCCTTCCGTTCCTAATATTATACTGGTTATACCTTTGGTTCGTTAGCGTTCTATAACCTTTTAATAACCACGTCACCCTTAGTATCATGAATGTGTTTCCATCCCGATACCACCATAGATTTACTACTCCTTTTTTCAGTGTTTTATTTTTTGAAAGCTTGATCCATCATATAGAAGTTAAAGAATTCATTGAGAGCTCACTATGATCATGAACACCTTGTTATATACATAGTTAGTACAGAAGGTGGCCAGCCTTTAGTACTTGACAAGCAATTAAACAATAGCTGGTATCCTAGGCTTCTATCACACAGATAGATAGTCATTCGGCAATACCTCCCCTTCTGGAAGGGTTGTTCTTCTCAGTTTATATGAAATGAAAAGAAGAGAAAAGAACGAATGAAGAGAATTGTATATATAAAAAATATACTGCCACAAAATATCTGGCTTGGAAATACCTCTGAACTATAGAGGCCAGTCATAGGAGAACAAAACATATATGTATTTATATCAACATCAAGTATTATAGCATCGTATTTCACGTGCTTAAATCTTTTTGATATTCCGTCCAACATTCTATGGACCAATGCTCTTCCCTCGAGCTTATACCAATCACCTTTGAAACTCCCTCGACATTGAATCGAATCTGGGATCTCATTCTAGACATCATCGTTACTAGAATTCTATGCTTGCACCGCAACCTTCCTCGTATAATAATACGACTCTCTATTGATAAGAGAATAAATATTCAATAGGTAGATACTCTACTTAATTAGTCTATCAATGATAACTTATACACTACCACGACCCGATTAGTGGTACTCAATCTCAACATCCATTCCAATACAACTCTCACGGTTGTAATCAGCTCATTACTCGCAGAATCATTGCTGCATTACTATGGTCCACCACTGACCTACTGTCGTCATTCACTTTCCATGAAATCTTAATATCTAACCATACGGAGTCCATACATGTCGTATAGAATACTTCTAAGGAGTTAACATAACCACCATCATAATTCATGAAGAACACTCCATCCTGACGTACTTTCATGACATGAAGTAGATAAAATTGCAGAAGAGTTTCAATCAAAGCAACGATAGCAGGTTAATACCATTCTTAATCATATGCCTTAAATAGAAGACTTAACTCAAAGGTTCGTCTAGTCCTTTTTGAAATATTCCTGGCTTATCTCAAGATAGTACTTCTGAGATAGATAGCCCGCTCATGGCGATTACACGAATTAAACCTTTACCAACTACTATTACGGTTGGGTATTGCACAGTCATCAGAAGGAATGTCAATCTTCCAAACCATAATACAACCTTCACAGCTTTAACCATCATCACTGTATTCCTTTGGCACAAGCGCCTATAATTATCCTCTTACCTTTAAAGTGTCGGCCACCTCTTTGGCCTTTCCTGATAGTAAAATTTCCTTACAGTCAATGTCATTTTAACCACCTCCAAATAAATTTTCTACCTCATTTCAATCACTGCTTATGTGAAGATGTTTTCCTTAAAATCTGATGAGTAAAAAAAATATCACCATTTTTCCATAAGTTATTGCCTCAGTCTTTAGAGGTTAATCACTGTCACGACTGACTCTCAATCATACTTAGAACATCTTTTATCTTAAGTCCTAATTGCCCTGAACAATTTCGACCATTACTGGTTCGATCCATACTTTCTCGTGGTTTAACACGTGCCCCACTTGGCATCATTATAATTACGTCATATTTCCTTTATCAACATTTCTATTCTTGAGAATTTTGAATATTACCTTTCTCCTTGTAAAACCTCTAAGGTTATCCTTGAATCGTTCCTCCTGTATTCCCTAGATACAGGGCATATCAAATACCATTTATAATACCAAATCATTGTCTATATACTTCTGAAAAATTTCTCCACTGATTCTTAAAGGTTGTTATTACCTTAATCCTTTCCAATTCATACTGTCAAAACTCATACTATCCCTATTAAGGGTGAAATGCCAACCTTTATGCATTCCCCTAGGATTCATTTTAAGTTACCGATGTTCTATCCTTAATTCCACCTTTAAAAAGGTACATGCATCCTTCCATGGATAAATCAAGTCATATATCCCTGATAAGGGTGTCTTATTCAATCATTCCCACCTCGATATATCCTAATTTCACAATAACATCTTATTCAAATGAGGTCAATCATGGCCTCCAAAAGATAACAACGGTTCCGCTTTTCTTGCCTAATTTGGTAATAACAAGGATGTTCTGGAAGATATTGGTCGTGTTCAACGTGAACCTCTTCTTAATAATTCCTTATTTACTTTTGTTGTTTATCTCAACAGTCATCTCAATGTTGGGATATCTTTCATACCTGGCGTCTCCCTTTCTGGGTATCAAGCCACCGGTCTTACACTTCACATTCTTGAAGGTCACTTCCTTCATCCAATTTTCCTAATTTCTTACTTCCTTGTCTCCTCAGTCTATCCGCGTCTCATTATTTATCCTTCGAACTATCTCAAGGTTTCCTCGAATCCTCCCAACTTACAGGGGATAAAATATGTATCTCTTATGCCTTCAACCATCAATTTTAACTCATGGTGAATCACCCTCATCCTGACGAATGCATACTTTTCTATTTCTATTGCTACGAGTCTTTAGGGTTTCCTCATACCCAACTCCCTTATCATCCTCAAACTCTATTGCCTTTATATTCCTTTCCACTTCAGTTTCTTTTTTTTTCCTTTCTCTTATCATTATTTCATGAACCAACACAACATAAGCATTGATTTCAAACATCCCGTCATTCTGGATTCGTGTCCTCAGAACGAATCTTGATAACTTTTACAACTTAGATTCATAATTCATCATACTCGTCTGCCTTTGTTCTGGCTCTAAAGCTTTTACACTATCTCCATAACCTTGGGAAGTACTTTCCTGAAAACAATTGACTGAACTTAAATCAGTTTATTATAATCTCTTGCTCCGTGCCTTCCTTGGCTTTCACCAGGGTGGCCTCTCTCTCTAGGAGGGTAAGTGACAAAACAGTCTTTGTGATTCGTCAATCATTTAGAATCTCAAATGATTCCTATATTTCCTTTAGCCAGGCTCTTGCCTCGACTGGGTCAGCTTGTTCCTTGGAACTCTAGAGCTTAGCGACTTAAAGGTCCTGAAAGAATTTCTCACCGCATTGTTTCCTCAGGGTTGGTTGGGGATAATAGTCTAAGTCTTTTTAGACAGGTCCATGAATTGCCGTATAGGAGTACCGTCTCGGGTCTCCTTTCCTTACTCGACTTTCTGTTTCCTTAGTATGAAATGTTTCATCCTTCTCCCATACTTGGGGTTATCTTATACGTTAAAATCCTCATTTTCCACTTCATTATGTTATGGGTTCCTTCTATCTTGATGGCGACCTCCCTGACTATCACGTTCAGGTTTTGCTCTAAATCTTATTCCTCAAACTAGCTTTCATCTAAGATCTCATCTTTAAGCTCTTGAACATTTGGAACCCAAATTCTGTAGGAATACCTCATTATTCCCTTTCTCATCTTTCTCGGTATTAATCTTTTATCTAATTGTTGGCTCTGCCTTCCTTCATCACTTTTTCTGGCACAATATGTTCTTTTCCGATAATTCGGACTGTATTGCATCTCAAACAGCTTTTCGGTACCGGCTCCGGTTACCTTCATTCTATTTCCATTTTCTCAAAATCTCTTATAACTCTCCAAAGACATTATCATCTTGAGTCTCTCCTTTTTACTAAGGGCATCAGCCACCATTTTGGCTTTCCCTGGATGATAAAGAATCTCATAATTCGTAATCCCTTGATTAGCTCTAACCGCCTCCTTTGACGTATGTTGAGCTCTTTCTGCATAAAAAAATGTACTAGAGCACTTATGGCTTAGGTAAATCTCGCACTTCTCTCCATACAAGTAGTGCCTCCAATATTTAGGGCAAAACTATTGCATGAGCCCAAGTCATGGGTGGGGATATCGAATTTATATTCCCTTAATTGTCTTGACGCGGACGCGATGATCTTGCTGTGCTGTATAAGAAGCACCCTAATTCCTTATGCGATAGCGTCACTTACAAATCACAAAATCTCCTTTTTCCATCCTGCAACGCAACATAGGGGCCGTCACCAACCTTTTGCTTCAGTTCTTAAAAGCTGTTCTCGTATTTCTCTGTCATTCGAAACTTCTCGGTCTTACGAGTAAGCCGTGATAAAGGGGCTACTATCTTTACAAACTTGAATGAACCTCTGTAGTGACCGAACAATCCTACCTCTGTGGAGTTGCCCTACCATGGGCATCAATTCCTCAGTGGTCCTTTATTCATTCTTGTCAGGATCCTTCACGGGATCCTCCTCCGCGGCAACAATCTCTTCTAGGACAACATCCTCAACCGCTACATCCTTCAATATTAACATCATCCGGTCCTGCGTTAGGACGCTCTATCGGATCCACAATCCGATCTCCAATAAGTAATAAACATCATCGCGTTGTTGCTCCATCAACCTCACGGTTCGGTGTCCCGCTACCATGTACGATAACGAACTACGCTTCTATCGCTACATTTTATAAGGGTTTCCCATACCGGGTTTTAACTGTCAATTACTACATTAGGTAGTCTGACTATGACTTGGCAAGAGTTCTTATTATCTTAGTGAAACTTATTATCTTAAACGTCATCTTCATCTCTGAGGTTTATAACGCTTAGCTCTGATACCCACTTCTGTAACACCCCCCAAATCCGGGGTCGGGGATCCGGCTTGTCACGAGTTCCATTTCCCTTAATAACACCCAATCTTAATAATTAATCAACATACTCTGTACTGTGACCCCACAATAAACACCACACACCACACGTTATAGTCTCAGAGATGAACATCCAAAAATAATCACAAGTCATTTTATTCCACAATTATCTGCCAATACACCTTAAAAGGTTTTTTGAATAAATTACATTTTCTTTGCCATTATTACAATTCATAAATATACATAATCTGATACCTCAAAAGTTGAAAGCCTAGCCTATTGGTAGTTCCTACCTCAGCTAAAGCGACATCAACGCCTATAGGAAACTGCGGAACATTTCCTATCCGCTCGCGAATTGGGAGCTTGGTCCTGTTCATCTTGCCTATCTGATGTTGTGTGATGAAAGAAGAAAGCAAGGGTGAGCAGCAAGCCCACCAAAATAATATTTATAATAACTTACAATATATGAGCATTCTCATAGTACTCAGAAAGTCTTGGTTAAGAAGAAATGAACCAAGTTGATATCTTAATGTGATGAAGTCGCAAAATATCTCAGTATATATATATATATATACTTTTCAAATATTGGAAGTCCTCTTCCATGCATAATACACACAGAGTTCCAGTGTATAACTGTATAAAATATCGTTGCAAGTTGATCTCATATATCTAACCTTGTCTCAACGTTTTTCTGAAAATCTTTGTCATGCATAAGATAATCATTTACTAGATATAAGTTTAAAAGATGAAGTTACAAGCTACTCCAATATACTTATATCTTTCCAATACTACTTGAACTACCACCATTCAAGTTATAATTAGTTTTCAAAAGTTCATCACACTGATGAGACTACAAGATAAGACTTGAATAGATTCAATCTTTGAAATATTTTGAAGGAAATGAAGTTATGATATACTTCATTAAGTCCCGATATATATATATAGATATATATATATATATATCCTATATATATCTCTCATACATTTCCTGAAAACCTCTGTCATGTAAAGTATGAACAGAATTGCAATATCCAATAAATTTGGAAAGGAAAGAATTTTGGCATAAACCTGATATCTTGCTGATCAGGCAAAGATACCAATAAGTAACCTTTTCTACTATTAGATGGATGAATCCCCCACCGGTCATCACCCTGGCCACATAAGGACCTTGTGCTGACCGGCCACCCAGCCTCTTACGCGTTGATGGACTGCCACCCAGCCACTTACACTTTGATAGACCGTACCCCGGCCTATCGCTTATGCCGGCTCAATTAAATGGGCTTACTTCCCGAACGTTGGTTAAGTAATCAATTCATTTGTTTTCCTCAAAACAGCAACCACGTTGCGAATGTAAAATGCACCACAGAGCTGGATCCCCCAGGTTTTTGAGCGAGTATTTAAATCCCCTTTGAAAGGAAGATCTTAAATATAAAAAAAATGAGTTTTGGGGTCCACTCTAACTTTAAAAAATCATTTTGAAGACTCGAAAACATTTTTAAGAATGTTTGGAGTACTGCTGATTTATTAAAATAAATCAGTCCGATATATTAGAAAATATCTGAATATTATTATTTAATAATATTCTCATAAAGATAATCCATATAAAAATAATCGAAGTAGAAGTTTTAAAACTTATACTTGAAATGGATATTAAATGACCAAAAGATATACTAATATGAAAGTACTATCTTTATTTGAATAATCGAAAATAAGTTTGATTATTGACACCTTATTCTTTAATAAAATAAAGAATATATTTCAGCAAATAATCGGAGTCATAGATCCTCAAATGAATATTCAAATAATATTCAATAAATAAAATAAGTTGAGTCATAAGCCCTCGAATGAATATTCGAAATAATATTCAATAATAAAATAAAGGAGTCATAAGTCCTCAGATGAATATTCGAAATAATATTCAATAATAAAATAAAGGAGTCATAAGTCCTCGGATGAATATTCGAAATAATATTCAATAATAAAATAAAGGAGTCATAAGTCCTCGGATGAATATTCGAAATAATATTCAATAATAAAATAAAGGAGTCATAAGTACTCGGATGAATATTCGAAATAATATTCAATAATAAAATAAAGTTATCAAATAAAGCTTATTCGATTAATAGTTTTGAAACTATAACCATATATATATATAAATATATATATATATAAAGTCTACTCGGGATCCTCGACTCCCGGTTTTAGAAAATGTTTTCACTTTTGGGTCCCTAACTAAGGGTATATGCAAATTACTGTTATTCTCTAGCATAGGTATTATCAACTGAACCAACAGATATATATGGCAAGAATACGAAACAGGCATGCATATATATACCATATCAGCATGCTTCAATATATCGTAACATTTGCTAATTAACCAACATGCATCTATCGCAAGATAATGCATATACATATATACATCACAACAACAGTATAACGGGTAGAAAACTTGCCTGAGCGACTGGGGGTTACGAATGGCTCGGGACGAGTCTGGTAACCTATAAACAACAAGTAAGTTGGAATTAAACCAAAGTCACTTGTAAATCTATACATTAACCAACTTAGACTCTAACGCTCGCTTTGCGCTTACTGATTCTCTTAAGTCACTCGAGTACCCTCGGCTCCACCATTTTTAATAAATTAACCATTACGAGTTTTAAGGCGATTATTTCGCAAGTGTCTTACCAACTGCCTATTACACCTTACATAAATGTTTCATACTTCAATTAGTCCTTTAAGGTCTTTAACCTATATTTCAAAGTAAGGCGAGGGGTAAGGGTTCGTTCGCGAAACGTCGTTACTTAAAATGGCCGTTTCTCCTAAACCGTTCATCGGAATCAAACGAACCACATATCAATACGAAACTCGTAACATGAAATATCTAAACATGGCAATGGTCAAAACCTAGCAGTGAGTTCAAGGGTTCTGATGTTAAGAACAAAAAAAAACAGTCTACGGTAAATCGGGCATTACGACGGCTATGTTTACGCGATTTCCCAAATTTATACCATTCCAAATCCACCACAATTCAACCCCAATTCACAACCCAATCAAAACTCCATCCAAACTACATCATAACAGCCCCAACACTGAACATTAACAATTTATACTTATTCCCCACATGAACTAAAAGCTTTACTTAGGTTCTTTAACTAATTATCAAGATTTACAACTCCAAAAATACCACCAAACCAACTAATCTCTACAAACTCAACCAAACTTTAAACAAACAAGCATCATGCTTCACATATACTATATCAAACATATTCATTCCTAATTACTCAAAACTAAAGCTAGGGTTTGTAGTTTATACCTTCCTTGGAGAGTGGAGAATCAAGAGAATGGCTTGGAATCACCCTTAAAGTCCTTATCCAAGCTTAATCTAAACAAAACTTCAAGAACACAAATTTTAGTTCTTGAAAAACACTATTCACCATCTTCTTCTATGATTTATAGAAAAAGATTGGCTTGGAATTAGAAGCTTAAACTTATAGGGATTATGTAACTATCCATGGGGAAGCTTAGATAAATACCTTGCTAAATAGTAAGTGGTGGAGCTTGGATCTTCATTTTTTAAGAAAAGAAACCGAGAGCTTCATGAAGAAAATGGGGGGTTTGTGTTTTTTTGATGAAAATGAAATGTTTTGGCTTGGTTGGTGGCTTTTGATTTGTTTTGTTTTCTTACCCTTTTTACCATGGTAACTTTTGTGTGGCTCACAATCATCCAACAATTCCTTCCCTTATGTCATGATTATGTCACCTTGCACATGTCATAATGCTTCCACTTGTCCACACCTTGTGGTTTGATGATGTCACAATCCTTGGCTTCTTGTACAAGCTTGTCTCTTGATCACTTTTTTGTTTTACGGTTTGTTTATCTTTCGTTCTCGTTTATCGATTGAGGGATCATACCCGGGATCTTATTACTTGGGTTTCCTTAACCTTTCTCAATACATTATATTCCTTTTATGATCCTCCCTTATAATCCTTTAATTTAAATCATTTTTATCCTGTTACCTTATACTCAATTATTTCCGTATCTAGTGGATTTCCGGGAAAAATCAAAGTGTTCGGAATTGGATTCTGACGATCTTTACATACACTTATATACCACATAGAGTACTAATAATATCCCAGAAGACCAATAACAGAACCCCTACATAGTGTGGCATGAAAAGTTTTCTCATTCGGCAAAACACTATTCATAAGGGTTTCAAAAATTTCCAAAAAATTGGGGTTATTACAACTGGTATCATCCGGTACGGAGCTTTAGAAACTTGTTATGTTCCGGGTGCTAGATCAATCGCAAATTCAATTTCTCTGTCAGGAGGTAATCCTGGTAGATCGTCTGGAAAGACATCTGGAAATTCGTTGACAACTGGAATCGCTTCTAGTGCTGGAACTTCTTTGCTGGTGTCTATCACATGGGCCAAATACGCTTCGCAATTCTGACGCAATAACTTTTTTACTTGAGCGATCATTAAAAACTTCTTCTCTTGTTTATTCCCCCGAAATATCACCTTCTTCTTGTTATCCAAGGTCAGAAGTCTTACTTTCCTATTCTTACAATCAATCTGAGCGTTATTTTCTGACAACCAATCTATTCCTAAAATAACATCAAATTCTCCCAACTTAAAAGGTATCAAGTTGGCATGGAAATGATGTCCTGCTATCTCAATATCACATCTCGGGCACACTCGGTCGACGGAAACTTGATTCTTATTAGCTAACTTTATCATTAATGCTTGTTCTAACAATTTAACTTCGCAATGCAGTTTATTGACAAAATCCTGAGAAATAAATGACCTTGTAGCTCCAGAATCAAATAAAACTTTAGCATCTACGGAGTTGACTGGAAGCGAACCTGCAACCACGTCTGAACTCTGAACAACATCCTTCATAGTCATATTGAATGTCCTGACCTTGGGCTGGTCCTTTGCTGGTGGTCCTTCAACTCTTGGCACATTCTGAGATGGAGCACCTGTAAGCCTTGGGGTGTTGCTCGTCGTACCTTGTGTTGGGCAATTCCTGGCGATATGTCCTGGCTTTCCGCACTTATAACACCCAGTTCCCAAATTCTGACCTTGAGTCGGATTCTGACACACATTAGCAAAGTGTCCCTTCCTGCCGCACTTGAAACACGTCACATTAGCATTATAATTCCCAAAGTGCTTTCTACCACAAAACTGGCAATCTGGTACTGGTGGACGATTGGGCCTCTGCTGATTTGAATTCTGAAAATGGTTGCCTTGTCCTACATTCCCTGATTGTGGTCTTCTGAATCACACATTCCTATTACCCTAAAATTCTGGCCTTTTGTTGAAACGGCTCTGGAAATTACCCTGCTGTTGACCTCCTTCTGAGGTTTCTATTTTCCTTTTCTTCCCATCCTTTCCTTTCTGAGACATATCACTTTTACTTTCGATCACCATTGCTTTCTGAACCATTGCCACATATGAAGTCAACTCAAACATGGCCACTCTGTTCTGAATCCAAAACTTCAATCCATGTTCAAACCTTCTTGCTTTCTTTTCATCTGTGTCAACCTGATCTGGCACAAACCTCGCTAACTCATTAAACTTAGCTTCATATTTAGCGACAGTAAGATCTCCCTGGGTTAGGTTCAAGAACTTAATCTCCATTTGGTTCTTCATGTACCTCGGGAAATACTTTTCCAGGAACAGCTCTGTAAACCTTTCCCAAGCTATAAACTCACCTTTTTCCAATGTTCGCGTGGATTTCCACCAATAGTTCGCCTCTCCCTTCAGAAAGTAGCTTGCAAACTCGGTCTTCTATTCAATCCCTGCTCCGACTAATTCAAAAGCCTTTTCCATTTCCTTGAGCCATGCGTTGGCTTCCACGGGATCAGCACTTCCCTTGAACTCAGGTGGCCTCATAGCTTGAAATTGCTTAAAAGTCACTGCAGGTGGTGCTGCTGCTTGCTGCTGCTATTGTTGTTGCTGCTATTGTTGCTGCTGCGTAAGATGTAACATCTGTTGCTGCATCGGTCCCAACATCTGGACAATCGCTGGATCCATCCGACTCTCGGTACGATCCTCTCCTGAATTATTCCTTCTCTTTGGTGCCATTATTCTGATAAGAAAGCAAGCAACTTATATAATAATATGTCAAGCATTGTGTCAAATATGTAGCAATTCCTTAGCATATCAGAATTCTTAAACATTATCTTTTCTCAAAACATCATAAACTTGCTACCATATTAACACAAGCAACATGATTATCACATAATCCTGCTTATTATCTTGAGAATAATAACACAAAGAAAATTTACGAAGAATTATCAAAACCTTTTAAACCCTTACTCAAAATCTCAAATAAACCAACAAATAGTGGATAGGGTTGCAACACAACCTCTTAACCCCTTTTCCAACACTTCTTACAATTCTCAAAACCAACACAATAACAAAGCAATGGCACAAAAGCCAAGAGTTAAACACAAAATAAGGATCCTGAACAACTTAACTATAACCCAGCCCAATAACCTAAATTTAATCCTATAACAGCTAAACTACACGCGCCTATCTTATGTGATCTTCCTATGACTTATCTATGACAATCCTAAGCCTGTTTCAGTGACCATAACCTGTAGCTCTGATACCAACCTGTGACGCCCTCCAAACCCGGGGTCTAGATTTGGGGGTCACTAGCCGCTAAACTAAAATAAAATAATCACAGCGGAATAATATAATAAATATGACCCCTTGCATGCAATGGATCGATCACGGGTTATAGTATGAAACATGCACTAATACAACCCAATTGTTATTACAAACCAAAAGTCTAATTAGTTTTACAACTTATTCAAATTTTATTACAAACCTCTAGACTATCCAAACGTCCCAAAACAGTCTACCTGGAATACACACCAAACTATTTACAAGCACTCGACTTCTGATCAAACCTGTAACTCAAGCCTGCTCTGGCTTAGCTGAAAGATTAGATTGATAAACAAGTATGAGCGAAAGAAATGCTCAGCAAGCAGTATAAAATGTGCTTGAAATGATCAACCACATTTTGATAATAACTGAACAACAGGATAAAATCAGTAATATTTGATCAATAACAAAAGCTACACAAGCTATCAGCAATAAACGATAATTTTTAGATTGGAATCTAACTCCGACGGACGTACTATCACATGCTGATAAGCCCGTGTGATAGCACAAGGTCATGATTCATAAAAACATGTCCCCAAAACATGATTACTCAAATAAAAAGGCAATATACCTGCCTGTGGCAAAAATGGTGTCATGATATTTCATATAACACATAGAAATAGCCCTCCGCTGGACCGTCCGTCCCGGTCACTTACGCATTCATCCAATCCATAAAATATTTTGATTAAAGGAGCCGAATCAAAGGACATCCTTAACCATATAACTCCCCATTTCTCATGGTCCAGAGCTATCTCAACAATCGATGGCGAAATAACTAGAACAATTAGTTATTCGCTAATCTCAATTCAATGTTCCACTATATAGAGTAATTTATAGCGAAATATAAAATGTTTAACTATTCTGAACTTAGAATAGTATGGAAATTGAAATAATATAGTTCAGAGTCAATATCAATTGAATGATAAATGAAGATATAATATTTGCATAATATGATTCAAAATAAATGTCACTTGAACAATATGTGAACTTAGGGGTACTTGCCTGGTATGCTCGATAACCTCTTACTATAACTCTGCTTATAACTGCTGGCTACTATCTCCGTCTAACACTTGACCGCACTCCTTGCTACTCGATTCTATAAACAAAAGGACTATCTTAATTGACAGAACCAAACTCAATCGACGTAACTATACGTCTTGACATCTACCCGATCGTTTTTAACTAAGCATGGCATTTTAAAACCGTAAACAGATAGCATGCATATCATATAACATGTAATCATGGCATTCCTACAACACGTAATCACATATTTCATGTAACACTTAAGTCAAATTATTAAAAGATACATCTCAGGGCGTTTAGAACTAAAATTAGGTCAATATTAGCATTTACCGATCAAATACCGACTCAAACTGATGCACAAATCAAATGATATTGCAATACAAAATAAATTAGGACTCAAAAGTATTTTTATTGAAAGCGCAATATTTTTCTGAGTCTATACGCGTTCGTTTCGTATTAAACGGACGAACGGTTTAATTATTATGGATAAAATAAGAAATAAATAGATTTAAATCAATTAATAATAATATTAATTGACTTTTAAAACCCAAAATATAATTTTTAAAAGTTTAAAAATAATTTTAAGAATTGTTTGAATTAATTATAAATAATTTACATTTATTTAACTATTTATTAATGAAATTAATTGATTAAATGATTTTAATCAATTAATTAAATTCATAAATAATTAACTAAAATGAATTTTAAATAATTAAATCAAATTGTATTTTAGAAAATAATTAAAGGAAATAATTTTAGGAATTTAAATCAATTAAAAAAATAATTTTTAGAATTTAAAATAATTTGTTAAATGATTTTTAGAAATAATTAAAATGATTATTGAAAATAGAATAAAGGATTTTTGAAATATTTTTAAAATTAGAAATTGGGAAACATAAATGGGGAATTGGGGTTAAGGTTTCAGGGATCAAACCCGGGTTTTTAAACCGGGTTACGAAGAACACGGTCGGGTCCGGGTTGAACACCGGCCGGTTTCTGGAATAAGCCCAGATTCCGGCGGGTTCTTGCCGGACTCCGGCGAGTCCTAATCTTCTCGAAACACAGCCAATCGATCCCGTTTTTCCCTGCCCAGACATTTGGTATCAAACCAGAAACACAGTAACGGCAACATCAACGAGTATCATTCACCGGAATGATTTCTCCGGCCAAAACGAAGCAACAACCGGCCACAACTCCGGCGAAAATCGATTCTAGCCCAAATCGGAACCAAAAATCAAGTTTCCAGTTGCAAAACAAAGCTGAGGGAAATTACAAACTATCCCAAGCATCACAACCCATCAAGAACATCACAATAATCAGGAAAATCAATTTGAAAATTCAACGAAAACTTAGAACTCGACTTTAGCATTTCGGGCATCAAACAACACAAGTTTATAGTCAAATCGACTGGAAATCTTCATCTAAAGCTACTGGTAACAACAAAAACAATCAACAATCACTCAAAACCCAAAAAAGAATTCAAGAACAAAAGTATAAAAATCGATTTTTCGATTTACTGTACCTCAGATCAAGATGTTGATACCAATAGAAAGCTCTCGTCGAGAGGAAGATTTTTATTACTAGAACGTCTAATTTGGTTTCCAGAATCGATCAAAAATCACGATTGAAGTTGTTGCCCAGAATTTTACCCCCAAGAATGTTCTTGGTTTTTATGAATTTTCTGATTTTTTTAATAACATAAAAATAAATAAATAACAACAATTCAGCTATTCATATTTTCACAAAAATTATACCCCAAAATAAATTAAGGGTGTTTTGATCCCCTAATTACAATAATTAAGCCCCAAAATAATAATTACAGAGAATAATTTTAAAAACGATAAAATATAAAATTAATGTCAAAATTCTCCAAAAATTGCGAATAATTCAAAAATACAAAAATAAAGGGTATTTGAAATACGAATAATTTTATAAAAATAAAAACACGGATTTTATGGGGTTTGACGTCCCGGTGGGGTCCCGGTCCGTTGATTTTTGAAAAATAGAAACGATCCCTAAATTACCAGACAAACCCGATAACACATAAAATGCATTGAAACACACGTAAAATGAAATAAAACGAGTACCTTAATAAAGACCCTAATAAACACGTGTCCCGATTGCAGATAAATTCATATAATTGCAGTTTAGACGTATATTAATCAATCGAAAAATTTCCTGGCCCGCACGAAAACACACGTAACAGCTATAATATCTAATATTATGGGAGTAATCACTTTAAAGTTATAAAACACATAATATTTATTTATTTGACACTTAATATTCACATAATTTTCCCGGTTATTACATTTCAGGTGTTAACAATTATGTTTTCATCTAGGAGGAACGCTAACACACCTGATTGGAGTAAACTTTAGCGTCAACCGCATTAGAAGTATGAATTTCGGTATTTGCAAGGGTTGAGCCCCATTCATAAAAGAGTCTGAGATTTCTTTTGTCCCAACACCTAGGATAGTGATCATCCATCTGATAAAGAAACCGAGCTAAGAAAGAGATTACCAAGCACAGAGCCCGTTGTCAGAATACGTTCTCAGTCCCGAGGGCACGAAGGGATGATTCCTCAAACCATTGCAAAAAAAAGAATTTGAGCTCATGAGGAGCACATCATTAAGATTTAATAAGTTTAGAGGTGCGATATTAACCCGAAGGGACAATTTAAGATCCCCAAGTTTAGAAGATAGAATCCCTAAGTTTAAGGGTCGAATCTCTAATTTCATATGGTAGTTGAGACCTTAGCTCTACCAACGTTCTCCTTTCCTAAACCATGGATGATCCATGATATGGATTTAAAGATTATGACCAAGGAAGCAGAATTTAACATCAACCTTGCAAAGACTGTACACCCCTTATATTCAAGGATTGAAACCCATCAATGATCAAATTTATGATTATTACAGTCCCTGTATAGAGGATGATGAAATCTGAAGTGATAAAGATGTCATTCCAAGAAGGTGACGTCCAGGAAGTGACCGACCGAAGAAGGATGTCCCAAGCCTCGAGGGCCTCAAGGACCGAAAGCTTAAGATGATGATAAGAAAATTTTTGTCTCATCAAACTCGTGATTTAATGGAGGAAAGGAAACCTGAAAAGGGAGCAACAAAGTCAACTACTAGCAAAATTTGGAAAGCCTGAAGCCCCGAGGGTCGATTCGCCGGTATAGTTGGTTTGAACGACCTTCCATGAAAAGGGAAGACGGAGATTGTAAGGGTTGATCCCAAAGATTTAATGTCCCTTGAAGGCCAGAATGATCCAATGTATCTCTTTACAAAAGAAACTACAAATACCTATATTTGAAGGAAGCTGAAGGTACCCCAATCTGGGCCTATAATGGATTCAGTAATCCGGATAACCATGTAGGAAAGTTTTCAAACTCTCTACTACAACAGTCGATGTACGATTTTACAAAGTACATGACATTTTCTTAAACCCCCGGGGGGAATGACTCAACGATGGTCCAAGAGTGCATGAGCTATTTTACATCCTCCATGAACATGAGATGAGGATATAAAGATCCATGTATGATCTGGTCAGGTTCAAAGAAAATCCCTGATCACCACGTACTTGAATAAAAGGATGTCAATGATAGTCCAACAAGAAGCCTGGAATGTTAACTTTAAGTTATCACTGGCCAAAACCAATATGTAAAGCATACACAAGTTGCAACCATAGGAAGGCGAAAATAAACAACATGAAGAAAAATTTGGCCCCTGATAGAAGGCGATGAATAACAACTAGAAGAAGAAGAAGGATCAAAAGTTTGGTGCTAATGATAAGTATCCCTGATGGAGACTCTCCCCCGAGAAAGAACAACAGAGAACCAAAGTTCACCAAGTATGCACGTTTTAATGCTCCAAGAAGCCGAATGTTGATAAACATGAAAAGATAAAATGGTTGACGGCTAAAGCCACCGCACATCAACCCTAAAGAGAGGAACAAGAACTTGTATTCACGATTTCATGAAAAGGACATCGATGATTGCCGTCAGCTAAGGAATAAAACTAAGTTTCTAGTCCAGAGAGGAATACCGAACAGGTTCACCAAGATAGTGAAGGAAGCAATAAAGTGAAAGATTATAAATAATAAGAGGGGAGAATAAGATACTCCAGAGAAATCCGCATCCCCGAGTGCCAGTAATAAAAATGATCTTTAGAAGACTAACGACCGATGGGACTTGAAGAAGCTCAATGAAAGCTTGTGTCCGAAAGGTAGTACACCATAAGAAGCGACAATGGAAATTTCCATTAACTTTGATGATTCTGATTTAGAAGGGATGAAATTCCTCTATGAAGACCCGATGATCGTCACACTATGATACAAAACTCTGAAAGACTCTTATCAAATGAGACTCGTTGATTCCCAACTTGCATTCTAAGATATGTTTCCATGATTAAATGCCTGATGGAATCGGGGGCAGGTCCTCCCAATAGAAGACATGGAATTCTGAAAGGTCGACGAGCAAGCAAGAAATCCAACAACGGATCTGGAGAACGAAGAGGAATTTTTTACCCTTGGCAGGAGAGAAACCATAAAATAATAAGCTGATTATAAGGTCGAAATTACTAAGGTACCACTCCTCACCAACTTTTTAATATTATTTATCTTTTTGCTGTTTTTTTATTTTGAGAAATCAGATGCCACCTACCAAAGTTTAGAAAGTAAAATTTTTTGAGCATCTCTATTGAAAGACCATGAGAGTCTATGGTATAATAAAATTAAGAGCCTAGACAAGACAGAATAAATAAAACACCTCCGAGAGGTATTTGAAGTGTTGATGCACCACAAGATGATGTTAAATCCTACAAGGTGTGCCTTCGAGGTAGGATCTGGAAATTTTTGGGCCACATCTCCGAGTGGGAAATCAAGGCCAATGTTGATAAGAATCCTGGTTATGGAACCTTCATCTTTCATTAAGAACATGGAGAAACTAAAAAGTGCAATTTAGGAGAGGTTCATCTCTGAATCCAGTGACAAGTGTTTGCCCCTCTTCACGGCATGGAAGAAAGTAAAGAATTCTTCATGAACTGATACAAGCAAGGTAATATTTGAGGAATTAAAGAAGAAGATGACTAGAACACCCGAAGAAGTACTGAATCTATACATGGAAAAACTCAATTGCGTAATTGAGATTTGTCCCTGTAAGAAAAGACATGGAGGTTCAGCAACCCACCTACTAGGATTGTGAAGTTTTTTGTGAATAACTCCCTTATTGAGAAGTTCGCATTAGCCATGACCACGACGCGAGGAAATTAAATTATATTTCCAAGTGTGTAATATTAAAAAACTAACCCCGGGGGCAGGATGCACAACCCTTAGGCTAGTGGAAGGTTGTTTAAGTGGACAACTAAGCCTGGCGAATTCAGTATAGACAAGAACCGTGTTTAAGGTTCAAGATTTGACTGACTTCATGGTTTAATGCCCCATAAACAACCAAGAAGTCGGGGCAAGAAGAGATACCCCGTGAGGGCAAGGAAATATGTCAACAAGGGAAAGAGATGATACTCAAGTGATATTCGGTTCTCTATTTTGATGGATCGTCAAAAACAAAAATAAGTAGTGCAAGATCATGATGGATCTATGATAGAATTTTTTCATGATATTGGATTTCTCAAATGAAGAACAACAAAGACAAGTATAAGGCCTTGGTGGCCAGAATTGTCTCAGTTGAAACACCGAGGATCAAGAACTTTAAAAGTTTGCGGAGACTCAATATTGATGATTTCTCAAAGTAAATGGGGAATTCAAAATTAAGCATGGGACAACAATAAAATATGAGAAAATTGTGAAGTCATGACTCAATTTAATAAGGGCTACATCATGAGGTAGGAAAGCATGAAGGCCATTTCCTGAGAAATACAAACTTATATGGGAAGTTTTTACTTCTAAGTCTTGAAGACCAAAAACTAATATAAAACTGATAGCACCGATACGTGTAAGGACTTGTTGCTAAGGTGACTCAATCCAAAACTAGTTGGTGACCCAACGATACCATGGGAGCATGAAAAATGCTGGAAAAGCTTTAAGGCAAAAGTAGTTCGTGATTCCTTACTTGAAATGCTCGAAACCCCGAAAAATGGAGTTAGCCTTGAAGGAAAGGAGAACCGTAAGCTACGCTCGGGGGGGGGGGGGGGCCAAAGGTTGTCGCTCAAAATGTATCCTATTTAGGTTATATCGGTCGGAGATGATGGTTAATGACAAAGATAATGAGAATAAAATATGATAGATGCCCGAAGCACGCGCATAACCAACGCCCAAAGGTAGTTCCTGATAATAATCATAAGTTACTTTATAAGGTGGACTGAGGCTAATCATTTATCTATGATAACCACCAATCAAGTGACACAATTTCTGTGAGAAAGTGTGATACACAAATATGGACTTCCGCAAATCCTAGTGACGGATGATGAACATCAGCTCAACAACATGAATTTAAAACAAACAAGCAATTATGAGGAGATAGTCCATGAGTCCTACTTCATGCTTGTCCAAAGTGAATAAGCAAGTCAAGATGGCCATGTGAATAGTCCTGGATTGAATGAAGAAGAGGACCGAGTATTCGAGAAATGCTTTGGCAGACTATCTACTTCCCATATCATGGGTGAATCGTGCCACTTACAAGGTAAATGCAGGAGTTACGTCATTCTTGTTAACCTACAAAGATAAGGTTGGGATGCTTTTTAGAATCACTCCATCCCAAGGGTCGAGGCCTTTGAGTTCGAGAAGAACGAAGAATACATGACACATGCTCCAAATTTGATTAATCCAACACCGGGATTGTTGAGGATCAATAATGAGTTTCTTATAACATAAGAAGTAAAATAATGATTTTGTTAACAATGGGCATTACTACCTAGAGAGATTAATGCACCTAGAGTTGGGCAGAAAGGAAAGATGAATCCCATGTTTCGAAGGGCCGCATCTAGTCAAGAACATAATTCGGATGAGGCTCTTACAAGCTTGAAAATGTTTAAAGAAAAGGAGGTATTTAGACTTGACACACTTTAAAACTGAGGGTTTAATTAAATCGAGCATCCAAATAGGATAACGCACTTAGTCATACGAACTAAGGGAAAAGAAGTTGGGGTGCTCGTAGAGGCCACGTTCCATCCGGTTGAAGGCAAGGAGAAGGCACGTATCGTCCAAGCAAACGCTCGTAGAGCCATGATTTTACCCGATTAAAGGATCAAGGATTGCAAGTGGGAAGAGGAGAATGCTATTATAAGTTAGAGCCCGGAATAAACTTCGATATGATATATATTATAAGCTCAGATAGGGAAATTAGCAAAAAGTTATGGCTGTTGAAAGACTTGCTGCTCGTAATTGGGGATTCCCTATGTAAGATTTAGGACTCGGGGTCCAAGGGGACAGAATCCTGATCCAAGAGGTCAGAATCCTGATCTAAATTGTGAATCCTGATCCAAGGGGACAGAATCCTGGTCCAAGGGGTCAGAATTCTGGTCCAAGGGGTCAGAATGCTGATCTAAATTGTGAATCCTGATCCAAAGGGTCAGAATCCTTGTCCAAGGGGTCAGAATCCTGATCCAAGTGGTCAGGTTCCTGATCTAATTTGTGAATCGTTCGACCAAGGGTCAGAATCCTGATCCAAGGGGTCAGGATTCCAGATCTAAATTGAGAATCGTTCGACCAAGGGTCAGAATCCTGATCCAAGGGGTCAGGACTCTTGATCGAAATTGTGAATCGTTCGGCCAGGGGTCAGAATCCTGACCCAATTAGATCAGGATCCTGATCGAATCATCCTGACCGAAAGTGCCTTCGACCAGACACTATGGGACCATAATTCGACCAGGATCCTGACCAAATGGATTCCTGGTCGAATTTTTTTTTACAAAAAAAACAGAAAATTCACAAAAAATTAAGGAAAATTCCCGAAAAATTAAGGAAAATTCCTGTATATTAAGGTAAATTCCTGAAAATTAAGGAAAATTCCCGGAAAATTAAGGAAAATTCCTGGAAATTAAGGAATATTCCCGGAAATTAAGGAAAATTCCCGGAAAATTATGGATAATTCCTGGAAATTAAGAAATATTTTCCGGAAAATTAAGGAAAATTCCCGAAAAATTAAGAAAAAATCCTAAAATATTAGGAAAAATTACGAAAAATACCCGAAGGTACGGAATAATTCCTAAAATATTAGGAAAATTAGGAAAAATAATTGGAGGTACAAAAAAAATTTCTTAAAAAATCAGAAAAAATACTTGTGAGTACGAGATACTCCTCGAAAATTAAGGGAAATACCATAAAATTCCTAAATATAGGAACAAGGTAAGAAAATGAGTATGGAAAATTATGAAAATTTTATAAAATATCCTGAAGCCTCGGATAAGGCAAATCGTTGTAAATGTGTAGGTCGCTCCACACTTTACGCTAAAAACGATACCCTTGATAGGGTAAGAGATAACTTAACTTCTACGAAACATTGAATGTGTTTCCAAGAAGTTGGGGGGAAAATGATAGGGTATAAAAATAATCCTAATTGCAGAATTAATGTCGCATTACTTAGACATGATTTGGTCAAAGGGAAAAGCCCAATTAATGAGGCCCAAAATACTAATTATTTATTATTTTCGTAATAAATAACGGGGTTAATTAAACAGCCCAATGAATTTGTTTAGATAAGTAACTACTTCTATAAGAAGTAGCCTCCAAGCAACCTAAATTCAGAAGGAAACTAATTCCTACTTTCTAGGACTCCAAAGTCCAATCAAAGAAGGAGGCTTGTCCACCAAGTCACCCAATTCTACCCTAATTTCTAGACTCTCAACGTCTATATAAAGGGTCTTACCCCTTCAACTTCAGAGGGACGTTTTTTCGGGACAAGAGCTCCATACGTCACAAAGCATCCTACAAGCCACGGGGTCATTACATGAAACAACGTTTTAGACTCAGTCCTCGAAGGACATGAAAGTCACTTCGTCCTTGGTGAGTTCTCGCTACCATAGCCCCGAGGGCAAGTATCACCAAGAACTACGTTTTGGCTTGATCCTTGGCATACGTCAAGATACGTAGGCATCTTGTGAGGACAGATTCAAGCCAAGAAACACAAGCGCAATCAGTAAAACTCGAAACTTATCAAACCCTAATATTGAATACACGCAATAAATAAATACATGTTTTTATCCATAACAAATTCCTTTATTTATCCAAAAGTAACTAAAATTTTAAAAAAGGGCTTTTTATTTAGAAAAAAAATTGAAAAAGAACAATCAAACTACTAAAAACAAAAAGAAGAAGATGCCAGTGTAACGGGCAACATAACCCAGCAACACAAGTAGTACTACAATAAAGTGTTACCCCACCACATATATATACAATAAATAAGGTATCCGTTAAAGATTACCCCACAGTCCCATACAAACAACTTGTTGCTATAAACAGGGTATGACATGTTATACGTGGAAAATACTTTCGTTTTCAATAAAGGTAGTCTTTTTAATATATTTAGCAAAAAAAAAAATCTTTATAATAGAGTACGTTCTGTATTTTTGGATAAAATGGATAGTCACAGAACAAGAACATCAGTGGATACGCATAATTTTGTTCACAGGAATGGTGGATCAGAGAAGATAAGATATGGCTCAGAGAAGGTAAGATAAAAATCACTAGATATCTGCAGGTAGACTTATTTTTTGCACAAAACACGCTGCTAAGCACCATTTCTAAAATCAGGCTTGTTGCTCGATTGTATTTCATCCTAGTCACTCTATGTAAGCATCTTATATATGATCTTCGTTCATAAGATTTGAGACCTGGATGTCTAATGTCATTTCTGCAACACTATGAAACTTTATCTTTAATATGTATTTGCTGAAATTTATCCAAAAGCTAACCCCTCCCCTTCACGGACAATCTTAACCCTTTTTTTATCATAAGCGTCAAATTTTTGCTACTGATGTGCATTGTAAAAGATTTATTTCAAATTTTTCTGCATGATTTCAAAACATTGTTCTAAGCTTCGGTTATGCAGGTCAAAACTCCATGCTGCACACAGAGAGCTGGAACTAAAGTTCATCTCAAGGATATCAGTGATGGTCTTACTACGTCTAAAGAGCTGCTCAAAATACTCGACTACACGTGGGAGTTGGATGATAGAAGTTGCACAACGAAATCCCTTGTTGCAGCATTAAAATGTGAGCTTGAACAAACTCAAGCTAAGGTTGGAAAGTTAATTCAACAACAGGAGGTTAAAGAAAGTAAGATCGATTGCCTCATGAAGAAATTTGCAAAAGAAAGATTTTCATGGAAAACGAAAGAGCAAGAAAGAATTCAAAATGCAGTGAAGTCCATGGCGAGAGAGCTAGAAGTAGAGAAGAAACTGAAAGTCCAATTTCAGAGGCTAAACAGGAAGCTAGGAAAAGAATTAGCCATTACAAAGGCAAGTCTCTTTACTATTGAGAAAGTGTTTGACAGTGCAAACACGAAATCAACAAAATCTAACAAACAAGTGCAGAAGGAGAGGCAAATGTTTGATGCAGCTAACATCTCCCGTGAGGCCAGAGTTCAAATGAAGCTCTCAGAAGCTAAAAGTTCTGTTGTGGACAAGCTACGATGTGAGCTGGAAACGTGCTTGATAGCTCGAATAGGTGAAAATTTAAATGAGTCAGCTAACTCCAATAAAATCAATGAACTGATAGAGTCATGTCGAAAAGGGGATGATACAGAAATAGAGGATTCAATTGATAGTGATCTTCAGTCCATTGAGTTCAACATTGATAGTAATTGCAAGACTTATGAGTGGCGTTATGCAGCCGCATCGCGTAAACAAGATTATGAAGATGAAATTCAAAGATGCATATGATTAAGGATCTAAGGTACCGGACCGTATTGTTTCTGGTTCTTGATTAGCAATGTTGCACTAGCAACCAATGTTTTCCCGTGCTCATTTTAGTGATTGTATTTTATGTGAACCATGCTCCTCACCTACTTTTTTACATGTTAATTTTCTATAAGTACCAATTTTATATAGAACAATTAATAGTTTTTAAAGCATAGATTGTCATATTGTATTGGTAATTGTTTAGAGTTAGGTATTTTAATAAAAATATTTAAAAGCCTTACTTACATTCTTAAAATTAAATATAAAATATGTCTTATATCATATATGAAGATTTATTAATTATCTGTGTTTAGTTATACCTCGTAAAAAAGTCTTTTTTTAATTCATACTCCCTCCTTCCCTCCTAAATGTTTACATTTGGGTTGGGCACGGAATTTAAAAAAAAATGATAAAGTAGTAGAGGAAAGTTAAAAAATAAAGTAGTGAAACCGATTGTTATACCCAAATTTTGGTATTAGGAATAACTCGGATCAAACGCGGGCTGATTACTGTCAAACTCGGTATTGCATTGCAAAAGGTTAGGACGTGCCTAGGCTAACAAGACACGCCCACCTTTGTGGGAGTGCTTTATGAAGGATGGTCTTATGATAAGAAAGTTTGGAAGCACATGCCCAGGGCAGAACGCGCCCAGGGGTATTGGACGCGTCCACCATGGTGGGAGTATACTGAAGAGTAGTTCCTTGGCAAAGAAGCTTGAAAGTGTACACTCAAGAGGACATGATGCGTCCTATATTTGTGGAGTGTCATGAGAGGTAGTTGCTGGAGAACAATGCAGGTTTCATGAAGGACAAGACGCGCCCAGTGTCCTAGGACGCGCCCTATATGTGGGAAATGCATTTTAATGGTGAGCTCTGGACAAGGCACACATGGAAAGAAGCAATGGAGGATTATTTCTACTAACGTATTTGTTGCAGGTACCCTTTGAAGAATTCCCTCCTTGAGACGGTCAAGGAGGGGAATGTCCGTGAAAAGCTTGAAGGCCTCCAGGGGTATGCCTGATGATTGAAGGCATCCTCCTATATTCAACGGGTGTCCTCATTGGGGATGCGGGGTTAACTCTGGTGTGTGCTCTGGGAACTCTGTTCTTATATTCAACGAGTGTCCTCGTTGGAGAACTTTGGTGTCATCCTGCACTTTGCACCCAAGAGCTTGGGATCACCTGTCCTGTTATCTGGTGGGTTATCCTCATTCGGGGGACAGGAACGCGTCCGGCACTTGGGATGAACCGTGATTATACCTACGTTCGTAAATCAAGGCAGATAGTTGTAGCGGAGTGTTATCCTTGCGCAGGGAGAAGCACTATCCGTGAAGTCCTACGATTATGGACGAGCCTTGGGCCTTCACGGTTGGGCCTCATAGTTGGACATTCCTAAAGCTAGCAAAAGACGGATTCTGGATGGGTTTCTACCGGGCCTAGGAATAAGAAGTCTAAGCCCATTAGATTTTTTGTTCCCCAAGAACTACGTCAGGCTTGATCCCTATATAAAGGGTACGTAGGCACATTGAGAGGGGTAAGAAGTTGAGAGTTGATAAGGGAGCCACCACTTACTCTGATCAATCTCATCCTAAAACAACCACAAACTACCACATACCGCTTGATTTTCCGGTGAAGAACCCACCGTCATAGATCTTAATTCCGGAGGAGAAACCTCAAACTTTATTGTTAACAGCTTCCTCGTCAACAAATTGGCGCTAGAAGGAGGGCTGCTGATTAGGATCATTATCTTGGGAGGAAAAGATGTCTTACAATTATGATGAAAATTCTTATGATGGAAGTGATAGCAGATCTGAAGGAGAGGGCGAGGGAGGCTACACTCGCCATGAACCCCTACGTGCCCAGAAAACATGGTAGCTCCTCCGAGAGCTTCGGATGTGGGAGGAACACCTCCAGTTTCATCAGCAACGTTGATATCTTGGATAGTTGTATCGCATTGGGGATACTCTGAACAACTTTCACTCAAGGCTGAGTACGGTGGAGCGTCGCAAGATGAGGAGGGGTCTTCGTTTTCCCCGTCGTCGCCACGCCGTGGGGGAAAGCACCCGTAGTGAGGGAGAAGCCCAGGCCAGCAGAAAAGACCCGCGAATCACTCACGTCGCTTGGAGTATTCTGATGATGTAGAGCTATTATGGAGCTTGTCGATGAAGGACACTGACGGTAGAGAAAGACCTCGTCCTGGTAATCAGGTTGTACCACACCCACTATGTCTGGGCGTATGATGGAACGAGCGTCGTCGGCGGAAATATTCAGAATCAAGATGAAAAAGAAAGACTTTCACCCTAAAGAGGAGTTTGGAATCAAGGGTTGGAAGATGATGATTTGCAGGATGTTGTTCCTAGAATGGCAAAAAGTGGGAAAATGTGGAGAAGCGAGGCCCCGTTATACAACGCGTGTTTGCCCCCTACATATCCAAGAGATGATGGGTGCGGGGCACCACGCGAACATCGAGTGTGCCCCTCCACATGGAAGGTTCGGAAATTATGGTCGAGGCTATCAAAGGAAATTGAAAACGAGGAAGGATGGGATACCAGCATGGAAGGGCGCCAAATAATGGAAAGAAGAGATGGCGCGCCCTCCACTGAAGAAAGCCCTGTCATTATTCATGTAGCTTCCCACAGTACTACGGGCAATGTATCCAGGACGCGTCCTCATGACCGGGGATGACGTGCGAATTACAAGAAAGGTGGCAAAACAATGATGAGATACCGAGATGAGGTCAGAAGGAACCTCGTGCGCAAGGGGAATGTTCAAAATTAATATGCAACATACCACTGCCACAAACTCAGGGTGAGGGGGACTAACAACAAGTTATGGAGCAGCCCCAACAACTCAACGTTCAAACCATTCCTAGAGTAAGGACGTTTAATGTGAATGATCTTAAGAGGTTTCTCAACCATCTTGAAGGAGGTAGGGTAACAGCAACTGCGCAAGCTCCATTCCCTTTTTTCTGCTGTTGTGAGGGAAGCGCAGAGCTGCATGCAGGATACAAGAACACAACTAATGATTGTGTTTTCATGGAAACTCCGACCCCGTGGACTTCTTGGGGCGTTTCAATATTGAGATGGATGGTATATCAGGTACCGGACTTGGCACGGTCTGCCATCTCTCTAGCGGCCACCTTTAGAGAAGGTGCTCAATAATGGTCCAAAACTTGGTCCAGGGATGATCAGATCTTGGGAACAGATGAAACTTGTTTCTAACCCAAGTTCCAGGCTTGCGATGAAGTTACGCCGCCTGTTACCACAACTGGCCAATGTGAAAATAAGGAAGGGGAAAGCTTGACCTCTATACGTCAAAAGGTTCAAGCAGAGTTACCTTGGTGAGAGGTTGCGACCGACGAGATACTGAAAATACTTCTTATAGCTGGTCTGTGCATGGGAACGGTTTTTTTGACAACACCTGCAAGGAAGGACCCTATATCGTTAGCTGATGTACTTACGCAGGCGGAATCCTTTTAAAGGGATTAAACAATCGCTTGTTGAGACAAAGAAAAATGATAATAACCACAACTCCAAGGGGCGAGATAAAAGGAGAGACAGGTCCGTAAGTCCAGATTATCGGCGGAATGCCCGGAGCCCTAATAGGGTATACGCCGTGAACGTGCGGAGAGAGTGCAGCCCACCGTCAAACTATGAAAAGAGGATAAGTAATTACACTCCGCTGGAAGCATTCATTGATCACATCTTTGAGGTGAATAAGGACAGAGGAATTTTCAAGAAACCAGACCGTCTGACTTCGTGACAGACTAGAGACAAGAAAAAATATTGCGATGACCATGAGTCTACCGGCCACAACACCCACGAGTGTCGTCACCTGAAAGATGAAATTGAAGAACTGATCAAGGCTGGATATCTGGGAGAGTGGATTGATAAGGTGAAATGATGTAGAAGAAGCGATGACAAGGGGAAAGATGAAAGGCATCACACACAGGCAGAGGATGTCGAAAAGACAGCGGAAGTTAAGTTCCAAAGGGCCGGAAGTATTCGGGCAATCTTCGGAGGACATCTATTTGTTGGTGATAGCAATCCGGCGTTGGAAAGGAATGCAAGAGAGGCACGACACCCACCACTCACCACCATTCATAGCTTGGAAGATTGAACTCCAAAAATATTCAAGTGGAAATCTGTTGATATTACGTTCAGGGAGAGAGAGAGAGTCAAGGTGGGTACATCATCCCCATAACGATGCGCCGGTAATAACTATGCTTATTGGGGCAATGAACGTGCATCGAGTCTTCTTGGATAACAGGAGCTCTGTGAACATCCTGTATTACAACATGTACAAGAAATTGGGTTTCCCAGAAAGTGACATGAATTTTAAAAACGCACACATCTACGGTTTTACTGGAGAGGCAATAAGGGTTATGGGTTCGGTTAGGCTTCCTGTCACGCTTGGGGAAGGAGCTCCGTCTGTCACTCAAATGATAGACTTCAAAGTATTGGATCAGGACTCCGCCCAACGTGTTGGTAGGCAGACCTTGGTTGCGAGCGTTCAGGGTGATAACCTCGATATATCATTTGATGATAAAGTTCCCAACGCCTAACAGAGTGGGCAGTCTAAGAGGGTCGCAATACGAATCACGCGACTGTTATCACAAGGCTGTCAAAGAATTTCGCAGGAAAAGGTATGAGGGAAATATCTTCCATTTGAAGATACGGAGGACATTCAGGAAAAACCAAGTGGAGAGGTTCATGCCCATTATTTTATGGAAGATCCAAAGGAAGAATAAAAAACTCATGTCACCGAGACCCCCTATGCGACGTTGGGGAATGTTTCGAGGATCCGTAGTATGGAGGAAATCTTGGTAAATCATACAAAAGGGATTATGCGGAAGGAGGTTAATGGAGAAAAATTGGAATGAAGAAGTGAGATTTTATGAAGCCTAGAAAGTAACCTCAAGGTGGATGCTCCTCAAAGGAAGGACGCGCCCTTGGAAAGTGAAAATAGAATTGAGGTTAATGCTTCTCAAAATGAGGACGCGCCCTCCATACCTGTATTGCGTAAAGCCATGCCTTGTCCTGAGGTGGATGCTCCCGCATATAGGGATGCACCCTCAAATGCAGGAATGGAAATCGAGGACCCCTGAGACTTTGATTTTGATCTGGATCCCGGGATCCCTATGCCTGCCGAGAAAACGGGGTCGACCGAAGACACAATGTCTGTTCCGGTCAATAAGGATGACCAAACAAGGTTTTGAAGGTGGGATCTCAACTAAGTTATAAAATGAGTGAAAAGTTTACCCGTTTTCTGATTAAAAATCTCGATATCTTTGTATGGAGTCATTCAGACATGATGGGGATCGATCCAGGGGTAATGTGTCATTGGTTGAATATTTTCCCTAATTGCACGCACATACGACAAAAGTTCGCCCGGTGAGCGGGGAAAGGGCGATAGCATTAAAGGAAGAGGTAGATCGATTGTTAGAACTTGGTTTGATTAAAGAATCTTTTTACCCAGAATGGCTTGCAAATTCGGTGCTTGTGAAAAAACCAAATGGGAAATGGAGGATGTGTATAGATTTTACAGATCTCAACAAAGCTTGCTCAAAGGATAGTTTTCCTCTCCCATTAATTGATCAGTTGGTTAACGCGATGGCAGGGCATGCTTTGCTAAGTTTTATGGATGCATACTCTGGTTAGAATCAAATCCCCATGTACGGCCCCGATCAGGAGCATACATCCTTCATCACTGATAGAGGGTTATATTGCTACATAGGGATGCCATTTGGATTGATCAACACTGGCGCGACGTACCAACAGTTGGTCAACATGATGTTCAAG